>NW_028257382.1:0-300000 GCF_982258835.1 Parasteatoda tepidariorum | reverse complement strand
ACAGGGTAATAGTGTACCCTGCCACAGGAAATAATTATAGGTCAATTAGGGGGTACACTATGTATATTTTAAATAGTGTATTAAAACAAGGAAATACGAAGACACTTTTCTATGTTAACTAACGGCCCGGTATCGGACCTTGATATTGACCTATAATTTTTAAATTGGACCACCTATTATATTACAGGGTATTAGTGTACCCTACCACAGGAAATAATTATAGGACATTTAGGGGGTACACTATGTATATTTTAAATAGTGCATTAAAACAAGGAAATACGAAGACACTTTTCTATGTTAACTAACGGCACGGTATCGGACCTTAATATTGACCTATAATTTTTAAATTGTACCACGTATTATATTACAGGGTAATAGTGTACCTTACCACAGGAAATAATTATAGGTCAATTAGGTGGTACACAGCGTGACCCTAAAGTCTACTATGTATGCCTATGCGAAATAGAGTGTTCTGAGAAGCTTAAAATAAAGAAATAAGTGTTCTAAAATGCTTTAAAAATTCAAAGACATCTTTCAATGGTTAACTAACGCAAGGCGCGATATCAGACCTTAATATGGAACCATAATATTTCAATTAGACCAGGTATTATATTACAGGGAAATAGTGTACCCTACAACAGGAAATAATTATAGGTCAATTAGGGGGTACACTATGTATATTTTAAATAGTGCATTAAAACAAGAAAATACGAAGACACTTTTCTATGTTAACTAACGGCACGGTATCGGACCTTAATATTGACCTATAATTTTTAAATTGGACCACGTATTATATTACAGGGTTATAGTGTACCCTGCCACAGGAAATAATTATAGGTCAATTAGGGGGTACACAGAGTGACCCTAAAGTTTACTATGTATGCCTATGCGAAATAAAGTGTTCTGAGAAGTTTAATATGAGGAAATAAGCGTTCTAAAATGCTTTAAAAATTCAAAGACATTTTTCTATGTTAACTAACGGCACGGTATCGGACCTTAATATTGACCTATAATTTTTAAATTGGACCACGTATTATATTACAGGGTAATAGTGTACCCTATCACAGGAAATACTTATATGTCATTTAGGGGGTACACAGCGTGACCCTAAATTTTACTATGTATGCCTATGCGAAATAGAGTGTTCTGAGATGCTTAAAATGAAGAAATAAGCGTTCTAAAATGCTTTAAAAATTCAAAGACATCTTTCAATGGTTAACTAACGCAAGGCGCAATATCAGACCTTAATATTGACCCATAATATTTAACTTGAACCAGGTATTATATCACAGGGTAATAGTGTACCCTACCACAGGAAATAATTATAGGTCAATTAGGGGGTACACTATGTATATTTTAAATAGTGCATTAAAACAAGGAAATTCGAAGACACTTTTCTATGTTAACTAACGGCACGGTATCGGACCTTAATATTGACCTATAATTTTTAATTGGACCCCGTATTATATTACAGGGTTATAGTGTACCCTACCACAGGAAATAATTATAGGTCAATTAGGGGGTACACAGAGTGACCCTAAAGTTTACTATGTATGCCTATGCGAAATAAAGTGTTCTGAGAAGCTTAAAATGAGGAAATAAGTGTTCTAAAATGCTTTAAAAATTCAAAGACATTTTTCTATGTTAACTATCGGCACGGTATCGGACCTTAATATTGACCTATAATTTTTAAATTGGACCACGTATTATATTACAGGGTAATAGTGTACCCTACCACAGGAAATAATTATAGGTCATTTAGGGGGTACACAGCGTGACCCTAAATTTTACTATGTATGCCTATGCGAAATAGAGTGTTCTGAGATGCTTAAAATGAAGAAATAAGCGTTCTAAAATGCTTTAAAAATTCAAAGACATCTTTCAATGGTTAACTAACGCTAGGCGCAATATCAGACCTTAATATTGACCCATAATATTTAAATTGGACCAGGTATTATATTACAGGGTAATAGTGTACCCTGCCACAGGAAATAATTATAGGTCAATTAGGGGGTACACTATGTATATTTTAAATAGTGTATTAAAACAAGGAAATACGAAGACACATTTCTATGTTAACTAACGGCCCGGTATCGGACCTTAATATTGACCTATAATTTTTAAATTGGACCACGTATTATATTACAGGGTTATGGTGTATCCTACCGCAGGAAATAATTATAGGTCAATTAGGGGGTACACAGCGTGACCCTAAAGTTTACTATGTATGCCTATGCGAAATAAAGTGTTCTGAGAAGCTTAAAATGAAGAAATAAGCGTTCTAAAATGCTTTAAAAATTCAAAGACATCTTTCAATGGTTAACTAACGCTAGGCGCAATATCAGACCTTAATATTGACCCATAATATTTAAATTGGACCAGGTATTATATTACAGGGTAATAGTGTACCCTGCCACAGGAAATAATTATAGGTCAATTAGGGGGTACACTATGTATATTTTAAATAGTGTATTAAAACAAGGAAATACGAAGACACATTTCTATGTTAACTAACGGCCCGGTATCGGACCTTAATATTGACCTATAATTTTTAAATTGGACCACGTATTATATTATAGGGTAATAGTGTACCCTACCACAAGAAATAACTATAGGTCAATTAGGGAGTACACAGCGTGACCCTAAAGTTCTCTATGTATGCCTCTGCGAAATAGAGTGTTCTGAGAAGCTTAAAATGAAGAAATAAGCGTTCTAAAATGCTTTAAAAATTCAAAGACATCTTTCAATGGTTAACTAACGCTAGGCGCAATATCAGACCTTAATATTGACCCATAATATTTAAATTGGACCAGGTATTATATTACAGGGTAATAGTGTACCCTGCCACAGGAAATAATTATAGGTCAATTAGGGGGTACACTATGTATATTTTAAATAGTGTATTAAAACAAGGAAATACGAAGACACTTTTCTATGTTAACTAACGGCCCGGTATCGGACCTTAATATTGACCTATAATTTTTAAATTGGACCACCTATTATATTACAGGGTATTAGTGTACCCTACCACAGGAAATAATTATAGGTCATTTAGGGGGTACACTATGTATATTTTAAATAGTGCATTAAAACAAGGAAATACGAAGACACTTTTCTATGTTAACTAACGGCACGGTATCGGACCTTAATATTGACCTATAATTTTTAAATTGTACCACGTATTATATTACAGGGTAATAGTGTACCTTACCACAGGAAATAATTATAGGTCAATTAGGTGGTACACAGCGTGACCCTAAAGTCTACTATGTATGCCTATGCGAAATAGAGTGTTCTGAGAAGCTTAAAATAAAGAAATAAGCGTTCTAAAATGCTTTAAAAATTCAAAGACATCTTTCAATGGTTAACTAACGCAAGGCGCGATATCAGACCTTAATATGGAACCATAATATTTCAATTAGACCAGGTATTATATTACAGGGAAATAGTGTACCCTACAACAGGAAATAATTATAGGTCAATTAGGGGGTACACTATGTATATTTTAAATAGTGCATTAAAACAAGAAAATACGAAGACACTTTTCTATGTTAACTAACGGCACGGTATCGGACCTTAATATTGACCTATAATTTTTAAATTGGACCACGTATTATATTACAGGGTTATAGTGTACCCTGCCACAGGAAATAATTATAGGTCAATTAGGGGGTACACAGAGTGACCCTAAAGTTTACTATGTATGCCTATGCGAAATAAAGTGTTCTGAGAAGCTTAATGTGAGGAAATAAGCGTTCTAAAATGCTTTAAAAATTCAAAGACATTTTTCTATGTTAACTAACGGCACGGTATCGGACCTTAATATTGACCTATAATTTTTAAATTGGACCACGTATTATATTACAGGGTAATAGTGTACCCTACCACAGGAAATACTTATAGGTCATTTAGGGGGTACACAGCGTGACCCTAAATTTTACTATGTATGCCTATGCGAAATAGAGTGTTCTGAGATGCTTAAAATGAAGAAATAAGCGTTCTAAAATGCTTTAAAAATTCAAAGACATCTTTCAATGGTTAACTAACGCAAGGCGCAATATCAGACCTTAATATTGACCCATAATATTTAACTTGAACCAGGTATTATATCACAGGGTAATAGTGTACCCTACCACAGGAAATAATTATAGGTCAATTAGGGGGTACACTATGTATATTTTAAATAGTGCATTAAAACAAGGAAATTCGAAGACACTTTTCTATGTTAACTAACGGCACGGTATCGGACCTTAATATTGACCTATAATTTTTAAATTGGACCACGTATTATATTATAGGGTAATAGTGTACCCTACCACAAGAAATAACTATAGGTCAGATAGGGAGTACACAGCGTGACCCTAAAGTTCTCTATGTATGCCTCTGCGAAATAGAGTGTTCTGAGAAGCTTAAAATGAAGAAATAAGCGTTCTAAAATGCTTTAAAAATTCAAAGACATCTTTCAATGGTTAACTAACGCTAGGCGCAATATCAGACCTTAATATTGACCCATAATATTTAAATTGGACCACCTATTATATTACAGGGTATTAGTGTACCCTACCTCAGGAAATAATTATAGGTCATTTAGGGGGTACACTATGTATATTTTAAATAGTGCATTAAAACAAGGAAATACGAAGACACTTTTCTATGTTAACTAACGGCACGGTATCGGACCTTAATATTGAACTATAATTTTTAAATTGTACCACGTATTATATTACAGGGTAATAGTGTACCTTACCACAGGAAATAATTATAGGTCAATTAGGTGGTACACAGCGTGACCCTAAAGTCTACTATGTATGCCTATGCGAAATAGAGTGTTCTGAGAAGCTTAAAATAAAGAAATAAGCGTTCTAAAATGCTTTAAAAATTCAAAGACATCTTTCAATGGTTAACTAACGCAAGGCGCGATATCAGACCTTAATATGGAACCATAATATTTCAATTAGACCAGGTATTATATTACAGGGAAATAGTGTACCCTACAACAGGAAATAATTATAGGTCAATTAGGGGGTACACTATGTATATTTTAAATAGTGCATTAAAACAAGAAAATACGAAGACACTTTTCTATGTTAACTAACGGCACGGTATCGGACCTTAATATTGACCTATAATTTTTAAATTGGACCACGTATTATATTACAGGGTTATAGTGTACCCTGCCACAGGAAATAATTATAGGTCAATTAGGGGTACACAGAGTGACCCTAAAGTTTACTATGTATGCCTATGCGAAATAAAGTGTTCTGAGAAGCTTAATATGAGGAAATAAGCGTTCTAAAATGCTTTAAAAATTCAAAGACATTTTTCTATGTTAACTAACGGCACGGTATCGGACCTTAATATTGACCTATAATTTTTAAATTGGACCACGTATTATATTACACGGTAATAGTGTACCCTACCACAGGAAATACTTATAGGTCATTTAGGGGGTACACAGCGTGACCCTAAATTTTACTATGTATGCCTATGCGAAATAGAGTGTTCTGAGATGCTTAAAATGAAGAAATAAGCGTTCTAAAATGCTTTAAAAATTCAAAGACATCTTTCAATGGTTAACTAACGCAAGGCGCAATATCAGACCTTAATATTGACCCATAATATTTAACTTGAACCAGGTATTATATCACAGGGTAATAGTGTACCCTACCACAGGAAATAATTATAGGTCAATTAGGGGGTACACTATGTATATTTTAAATAGTGCATTAAAACAAGGAAATTCGAAGACACTTTTCTATGTTAACTAACGGCACGGTATCGGACCTTAATATTGACCTATAATTTTTAATTGGACCACGTATTATATTACAGGGTTATAGTGTACCCTACCACAGGAAATAATTATAGGTCAATTAGGGGGTACACAGAGTGACCCTAAAGTTTACTATGTATGCCTATGCGAAATAAAGTGTTCTGAGAAGCTTAAAATGAGGAAATAAGCGTTCTAAAATGCTTTAAAAATTCAAAGACATTTTTCTATGTTAACTAACGGCACGGTATCGGACCTTAATATTGACCTATAATTTTTAAATTGGACCACGTATTATATTACAGGGTAATAGTGTACCCTACCACAGGAAATAATTATAGGTCATTTAGGGGGTACACAGCGTGACCCTAAATTTTACTATGTATGCCTATGCGAAATAGAGTGTTCTGAGATGCTTAAAATGAAGAAATAAGCGTTCTAAAATGCTTTAAAAATTCAAAGACATCTTTCAATGGTTAACTAACGCTAGGCGCAATATCAGACCTTAATATTGACCCATAATATTTAAATTGGACCAGGTATTATATTACAGGGTAATAGTGTACCCTGCCACAGGAAATAATTATAGGTCAATTAGGGGGTACACTATGTATATTTTAAATAGTGTATTAAAACAAGGAAATACGAAGACACATTTCTATGTTAACTAACGGCCCGGTATCGGACCTTAATATTGACCTATAATTTTTAAATTGGACCACGTATTATATTACAGGGTTATGGTGTATCCTACCACAGGAAATAATTATAGGTCAATTAGGGGGTACACAGCGTGACCCTAAAGTTTACTATGTATGCCTATGCGAAATAAAGTGTTCTGAGAAACTTAAAATGAAGAAATAAGCGTTCTAAAATGCTTTAAAAATTCAAAGACATCTTTCAATGGTTAACTAACGCTAGGCGCAATATCAGACCTTAATATTGACCCATAATATTTAAATTGGACCAGGTATTATATTACAGGGTAATAGTGTACCCTGCCACAGGAAATAATTATAGGTCAATTAGGGGGTACACTATGTATATTTTAAATAGTGTATTAAAACAAGGAAATACGAAGACACTTTTCTATGTTAACTAACGGCCCGGTATCGGACCTTAATATTGACCTATAATTTTTAAATTGGACCACGTATTATATTATAGGGTAATAGTGTACCCTACCACAAGAAATAACTATAGGTCAATTAGGGAGTACACAGCGTGACCCTAAAGTTCTCTATGTATGCCTCAGCGAAATAGAGTGTTCTGAGAAGCTTAAAATGAAGAAATAAGCGTTCTAAAATGCTTGAAAAATTCAAAGACATCTTTCAATGGTTAACTAACGCTAGGCGCAATATCAGACCTTAATATTGACCCATAATATTTAAATTGGACCAGGTATTATATTACAGGGTAATAGTGTACCCTGCCACAGGAAATAATTATAGGTCAATTAGGGGGTACACTATGTATATTTTAAATAGTGTATTAAAACAAGGAAATACGAAGACACTTTTCTATGTTAACTAACGGCCCGGTATCGGACCTTAATATTGACCTATAATTTTTAAATTGGACCACGTATTATATTACAGGGTTATGGTGTATCCTACTGCAGGAAATAATTATAGGTCAATTAGGGGGTACACAGCGTGACCCTAAAGTTTACTATGTAGGCCTATGCGAAATAAAGTGTTCTGAGAAGCTTAAAATGAAGAAATAAGCGTTCTAAAATGCTTTAAAAATTCAAAGACATCTTTCAATGGTTAACTAACGCTAGGCGCAATATCAGACCTTAATATTGACCCATAATATTTAAATTGGACCAGGTATTATATTACAGGGTAATAGTGTACCCTGCCACAGGAAATAATTATAGGTCAATTAGGGGGTACACTATGTATATTTTAAATAGTGCATTAAAACAAGGAAATTCGAAGACACTTTTCTATGTTAACTAACGACACGGTATCGGACCTTAATATTGACCTATAATTTTTAAATTGGACCACGCATTATATTACAGGGTTATAGTGTACCCTACCACAGGAAATAATTATAGGTCAATTAGGGGGTACACAGAGTGACCCTAAAGTTTACTATGTATGCCTATGCGAAATAAAGTGTTCTGAGAAGCTTAAAATGAGGAAATAAGCGTTCTAAAATGCTTTAAAAATTCAAAGACATTTTTCTATGTTAACTAACGGCACGGTATCGGACCTTAATATTGACCTATAATTTTTAAATTGGACCACGTATTATATCACAGGGTAATAGTGTACCCTACCACAGGAAATAATTATAGGTCAATTAGGGGGTACACTATGTATATTTTAAATAGTGCATTAAAACAAGGAAATTCGAAGACACTTTTCTATGTTAACTAACGGCACGGTATCGGAACTTAATATTGACCTATAATTTTTAAATTGGACCACGTATTATATTACAGGGTTATGGTGTATCCTACCACAGGAAATAATTATAGGTCAATTAGGGGGTACACAGCGTGACCCTAAAGTTTACTATGTATGCCTCTGCGAAATAGAGTGTTCTGAGAAGCTTAAAATGAAGAAATAAGCGTTCTAAAATGCTTTAAAAATTCAAAGACATCTTTCAATGGTTAACTAACGCTAGGCGCAATATCAGACCTTAATATTGACCCATAATATTTAAATTGGACCAGGTATTATATTACAGGGTAATAGTGTACCCTGCCACAGGAAATAATTATAGGTCAATTTGGGGGTACACTATGTATATTTTAAATAGTGTATTAAAACAAGGAAATACGAAGACACATTTCTATGTTAACTAACGGCCCGGTATCGGACCTTAATATTGACCTATAATTTTTAAATTGGACCACGTATTATATTACAGGGTTATGGTGTATCCTACCACAGGAAATAATTATAGGTCAATTAGGGGGTACACAGCGTGACCCTAAAGTTTACTATGTATGCCTATGCGAAATAAAGTGTTCTGAGAAGCTTAAAATGAAGAAATAAGCGTTCTAAAATGCTTTAAAAATTCAAAGACATCTTTCAATGGTTAACTAACGCTAGGCGCAATATCAGACCTTAATATTGACCCGTAATATTTAAATTGGACCAGGTATTATATTACAGGGTAATAGTGTACCCTGCCACAGGAAATAATTATAGGTCAATTAGGGGGTACACTATGTATATTTTAAATAGTGTATTAAAACAAGGAAATACGAAGACACTTTTCTATGTTAACTAACGGCCCGGTATCGGACCTTAATATTGACCTATAATTTTTAAATTGGACCACCTATTATATTACAGGGTATTAGTGTACCCTACCTCAGGAAATAATTATAGGTCATTTAGGGGGTACACTATGTATATTTTAAATAGTGCATTAAAACAAGGAAATACGAAGACACTTTTCTATGTTAACTAACGGCACGGTATCGGACCTTAATATTGAACTATAATTTTTAAATTGTACCACGTATTATATTACAGGGTAATAGTGTACCTTACCACAGGAAATAATTATAGGTCAATTAGGTGGTACACAGCGTGACCCTAAAGTCTACTATGTATGCCTATGCGAAATAGAGTGTTCTGAGAAGCTTAAAATAAAGAAATAAGCGTTCTAAAATGCTTTAAAAATTCAAAGACATCTTTCAATGGTTAACTAACGCAAGGCGCGATATCAGACCTTAATATGGAACCATAATATTTCAATTAGACCAGGTATTATATTACAGGGAAATAGTGTACCCTACAACAGGAAATAATTATAGGTCAATTAGGGGGTACACTATGTATATTTTAAATAGTGCATTAAAACAAGAAAATACGAAGACACTTTTCTATGTTAACTAACGGCACGGTATCGGACCTTAATATTGACCTATAATTTTTAAATTGGACCACGTATTATATTACAGGGTTATAGTGTACCCTGCCACAGGAAATAATTATAGGTCAATTAGGGGTACACAGAGTGACCCTAAAGTTTACTATGTATGCCTATGCGAAATAAAGTGTTCTGAGAAGCTTAATATGAGGAAATAAGCGTTCTAAAATGCTTTAAAAATTCAAAGACATTTTTCTATGTTAACTAACGGCACGGTATCGGACCTTAATATTGACCTATAATTTTTAAATTGGACCACGTATTATATTACAGGGTAATAGTGTACCCTACCACAGGAAATACTTATAGGTCATTTAGGGGGTACACAGCGTGACCCTAAATTTTACTATGTATGCCTATGCGAAATAGAGTGTTCTGAGATGCTTAAAATGAAGAAATAAGCGTTCTAAAATGCTTTAAAAATTCAAAGACATCTTTCAATGGTTAACTAACGCAAGGCGCAATATCAGACCTTAATATTGACCCATAATATTTAACTTGAACCAGGTATTATATCACAGGGTAATAGTGTACCCTACCACAGGAAATAATTATAGGTCAATTAGGGGGTACACTATGTATATTTTAAATAGTGCATTAAAACAAGGAAATTCGAAGACACTTTTCTATGTTAACTAACGGCACGGTATCGGACCTTAATATTGACCTATAATTTTTAATTGGACCACGTATTATATTACAGGGTTATAGTGTACCCTACCACAGGAAATAATTATAGGTCAATTAGGGGGTACACAGAGTGACCCTAAAGTTTACTATGTATGCCTATGCGAAATAAAGTGTTCTGAGAAGCTTAAAATGAGGAAATAAGCGTTCTAAAATGCTTTAAAAATTCAAAGACATTTTTCTATGTTAACTAACGGCACGGTATCGGACCTTAATATTGACCTATAATTTTTAAATTGGACCACGTATTATATTACAGGGTAATAGTGTACCCTACCACAGGAAATAATTATAGGTCATTTAGGGGGTACACAGCGTGACCCTAAATTTTACTATGTATGCCTATGCGAAATAGAGTGTTCTGAGATGCTTAAAATGAAGAAATAAGCGTTCTAAAATGCTTTAAAAATTCAAAGACATCTTTCAATGGTTAACTAACGCTAGGCGCAATATCAGACCTTAATATTGACCCATAATATTTAAATTGGACCAGGTATTATATTACAGGGTAATAGTGTACCCTGCCACAGGAAATAATTATAGGTCAATTAGGGGGTACACTATGTATATTTTAAATAGTGTATTAAAACAAGGAAATACGAAGACACATTTCTATGTTAACTAACGGCCCGGTATCGGACCTTAATATTGACCTATAATTTTTAAATTGGACCACGTATTATATTACAGGGTTATGGTGTATCCTACCACAGGAAATAATTATAGGTCAATTAGGGGGTACACAGCGTGACCCTAAAGTTCTCTATGTATGCCTCAGCGAAATAGAGTGTTCTGAGAAGCTTAAAATGAAGAAATAAGCGTTCTAAAATGCTTGAAAAATTCAAAGACATCTTTCAATGGTTAACTAACGCTAGGCGCAATATCAGACCTTAATATTGACCCATAATATTTAAATTGGACCAGGTATTATATTACAGGGTAATAGTGTACCCTGCCACAGGAAATAATTATAGGTCAATTAGGGGGTACACTATGTATATTTTAAATAGTGCATTAAAACAAGGAAATTCGAAGACACTTTTCTATGTTAACTAACGGCACGGTATCGGACCTTAATATTGACCTATAATTTTTAATTGGACCACGTATTATATTACAGGGTTATAGTGTACCCTACCACAGGAAATAATTATAGGTCAATTAGGGGGTACACAGAGTGACCCTAAAGTTTACTATGTATGCCTATGCGAAATAAAGTGTTCTGAGAAGCTTAAAATGAGGAAATAAGCGTTCTAAAATGCTTTAAAAATTCAAAGACATTTTTCTATGTTAACTAACGGCACGGTATCGGACCTTAATATTGACCTATAATTTTTAAATTGGACCACGTATTATATTACAGGGTAATAGTGTACCCTACCACAGGAAATAATTATAGGTCATTTAGGGGGTACACAGCGTGACCCTAAATTTTACTATGTATGCCTATGCGAAATAGAGTGTTCTGAGATGCTTAAAATGAAGAAATAAGCGTTCTAAAATGCTTTAAAAATTCAAAGACATCTTTCAATGGTTAACTAACGCTAGGCGCAATATCAGACCTTAATATTGACCCATAATATTTAAATTGGACCAGGTATTATATTACAGGGTAATAGTGTACCCTGCCACAGGAAATAATTATAGGTCAATTAGGGGGTACACTATGTATATTTTAAATAGTGTATTAAAACAAGGAAATACGAAGACACATTTCTATGTTAACTAACGGCCCGGTATCGGACCTTAATATTGACCTATAATTTTTAAATTGGACCACGTATTATATTATACACGTGACCCTAAAGTTTACTATGTATGCCTATGCGAAATAAAGTGTTCTGAGAAGCTTAAAATGAAGAAATAAGCGTTCTAAAATGCTTTAAAAATTCAAAGACATCTTTCAATGGTTAACTAACGCTAGGCGCAATATCAGACCTTAATATTGACCCATAATATTTAAATTGGACCAGGTATTATATTACAGGGTAATAGTGTACCCTGCCACAGGAAATAATTATAGGTCAATTAGGGGGTACACTATGTATATTTTAAATAGTGTATTAAAACAAGGAAATACGAAGACACTTTTCTATGTTAACTAACGGCCCGGTATCGGACCTTAATATTGACCTACAATTTTTAAATTGGACCACGTATTATATTATAGGGTAATAGTGTACCCTACCACAAGAAATAACTATAGGTCAATTAGGGAGTACACAGCGTGACCCTAAAGTTCTCTATGTATGCCTCTGCGAAATAGAGTGTTCTGAGAAGCTTAAAATGAAGAAATAAGCGTTCTAAAATGCTTTAAAAATTCAAAGACATCTTTCAATGGTTAACTAACGCTAGGCGCAATATCAGACCTTAATATTGACCCATAATATTTAAATTGGACCAGGTATTATATTACAGGGTAATAGTGTACCCTGCCACAGGAAATAATTATAGGTCAATTAGGGGGTACACTATGTATATTTTAAATAGTGTATTAAAACAAGGAAATACGAAGACACTTTTCTATGTTAACTAACGGCCCGGTATCGGACCTTAATATTGACCTATAATTTTTAAATTGGACCACGTATTATATTACAGGGTTATGGTGTATCCTACCGCAGGAAATAATTATAGGTCAATTAGGGGGTACACAGCGTGACCCTAAAGTTTACTATGTAGGCCTATGCGAAATAAAGTGTTCTGAGAAGCTTAAAATGAAGAAATAAGCGTTCTAAAATGCTTTAAAAATTCAAAGACATCTTTCAATGGTTAACTAACGCTAGGCGCAATATCAGACCTTAATATTGACCCATAATATTTAAATTGGACCAGGTATTATATTACAGGGTAATAGTGTACCCTGCCACAGGAAATAATTATAGGTCAATTAGGGGGTACACTATGTATATTTTAAATAGTGCATTAAAACAAGGAAATTCGAAGACACTTTTCTATGTTAACTAACGACACGGTATCGGACCTTAATATTGACCTATAATTTTTAAATTGGACCACGCATTATATTACAGGGTTATAGTGTACCCTACCACAGGAAATAATTATAGGTCAATTAGGGGGTACACAGAGTGACCCTAAAGTTTACTATGTATGCCTATGCGAAATAAAGTGTTCTGAGAAGCTTAAAATGAGGAAATAAGCGTTCTAAAATGCTTTAAAAATTCAAAGACATTTTTCTATGTTAACTAACGGCACGGTATCGGACCTTAATATTGACCTATAATTTTTAAATTGGACCACGTATTATATTACAGGGTAATAGTGTACCCTACCACAGGAAATAATTATACGTCATTTAGGGGGTACACAGCGTGACCCTAAATTTTACTATGTATGCCTATGCGAAATAGAGTGTTCTGAGATGCTTAAAATGAAGAAATAAGCGTTCTAAAATGCTTTAAAAATTCAAAGACATCTTTCAATGGTTAACTAACGCAAGGCGCAATATCAGACCTTAATATTGACCCATAATATTTAACTTGAACCAGGTATTATATCACAGGGTAATAGTGTACCCTACCACAGGAAATAATTATAGGTCAATTAGGGGGTACACTATGTATATTTTAAATAGTGCATTAAAACAAGGAAATTCGAAGACACTTTTCTATGTTAACTAACGGCGCGGTATCGAACTTAATATTGACCTATAATTTTTAAATTGGACCACGTATTATATTACAGGGTTATGGTGTATCCTACCACAGGAAATAATTATAGGTCAATTAGGGGGTACACAGCGTGACCCTAAAGTTTACTATGTATGCCTCTGCGAAATAGAGTGTTCTGAGAAGCTTAAAATGAAGAAATAAGCGTTCTAAAATGCTTTAAAAATTCAAAGACATCTTTCAATGGTTAACTAACGCTAGGCGCAATATCAGACCTTAATATTGACCCATAATATTTAAATTGGACCAGGTATTATATTACAGGGTAATAGTGTACCCTGCCACAGGAAATAATTATAGGTCAATTTGGGGGTACACTATGTATATTTTAAATAGTGTATTAAAACAAGGAAATACGAAGACACATTTCTATGTTAACTAACGGCCCGGTATCGGACCTTAATATTGACCTATAATTTTTAAATTGGACCACGTATTATATTACAGGGTTATGGTGTATCCTACCACAGGAAATAATTATAGGTCAATTAGGGGGTACACAGCGTGACCCTAAAGTTTACTATGTATGCCTATGCGAAATAAAGTGTTCTGAGAAGCTTAAAATGAAGAAATAAGCGTTCTAAAATGCTTTAAAAATTCAAAGACATCTTTCAATGGTTAACTAACGCTAGGCGCAATATCAGACCTTAATATTGACCCATAATATTTAAATTGGACCAGGTATTATATTACAGGGTAATAGTGTACCCTGCCACAGGAAATAATTATAGGTCAATTAGGGGGTACACTATGTATATTTTAAATAGTGTATTAAAACAAGGAAATACGAAGACACTTTTCTATGTTAACTAACGGCCCGGTATCGGACCTTAATATTGACCTATAATTTTTAAATTGGACCACGTATTATATTATAGGGTAATAGTGTACCCTACCACAAGAAATAATTATAGGTCAATTAGGGAGTACACAGCGTAACCCTAAAGTTCTCTATGTATGCCTCTGCGAAATAGAGTGTTCTGAGAAGCTTAAAATGAAGAAATAAGCGTTCTAAAATGCTTTAAAAATTCAAAGACATCTTTCAATGGTTAACTAACGCTAGGCGCAATATCAGACCTTAATATTGACCCATAATATTTAAATTGGACTAGGTATTATATTACAGGGTAATAGTGTACCCTGTCACAGGAAATAATTATAGGTCAATTAGGGGGTACACTATGTATATTTTAAATAGTGTATTAAAACAAGGAAATACGAAGACACTTTTCTATGTTAACTAACGGCCCGGTATCGGACCTTAATATTGACCTATAATTTTTAAATTGGACCACGTATTATATTATAGGGTAATAGTGTACCCTACCACAAGAAATAATTATAGGTCAATTAGGGAGTACACAGCGTGACCCTAAAGTTCTCTATGTATGCCTCTGCGAAATAGAGTGTTCTGAGAAGCTTAAAATGAAGAAATAAGCGTTCTAAAATGCTTTAAAAATTCAAAGACATCTTTCAATGTTTAACTAACGCTAGGCGCAATATCAGACCTTAATATTGACCCATAATATCTAAATTGGACCAGTTATTATATTACAGGGTAATAGTGTACCCTACCACAGGAAATAATTATAGGTCATTTAGGGGGTACACTATGTATATTTTAAATAGTGCATTAAAACAAGGAAATACGAAGACACTTTTCTATTTTAACTAACGGCACGGTATCGGACCTTATTATTGACCTATAATTTTTAAATTGCACCACGTATTATATTACAGGGTAATAGTGTACCTTACCACAGGAAATAATTATAGGTCAATTAGGTGGTACACAGCGTGACCCTAAAGTCTACTATGTATGCCTATGCGAAATAGAGTGTTCTGAGAAGCTTAAAATGAAGAAATAAGCGTTCTAAAATGCTTTAAAAATTCAAAGACATCTTTCAATGGTTAACTAACGCAAGGCGCGATATCAGACCTTAATATGGAACCATAATATTTCAATTAGACCAGGTATTATATTACAGGGAAATAGTGAACCCTACAACAGGAAATAATTATAGGTCAATTAGGGGGTACACTATGTATATTTTAAATAGTGCATTAAAACAAGAAAATACGAAGACAATTTTCTATGTTAACTAACGGCACGGTATCGGACCTTAATATTGACCTATAATTTTTAAATTGGACCACGTATTATATTACAGGGTTATAGTGTACCCTACCACAGGAAATAATTATAGGTCAATTAGGGGGTACACAGAGTGACCCTAAAGTTTACTATGTATGCCTATGCGAAATAAAGTGTTCTGAGAAGCTTAAGATGAGGAAATAAGCGTTCTAAAATGCTTTGAAAATTCAAAGACATTTTTCTATGTTAACTAACGCTAGGCGCAATATCAGACATTAATATTGACCCATAATATTTAAATTGGACCATTTATTATATTACAGGGTAATAGTGTACCCTGCCACAGGAAATAATTATAGGTCAATTTGGGGGTACACTATGTATATTTTAAATAGTGTATTAAAACAAGGAAATACGAAGACACATTTCTATGTTAACTAACGGCCCGGTATCGGACCTTAATATTGACCTATAATTTTTAAATTGGACCACGTATTATATTACAGGGTTATGGTGTATCCTACCACAGGAAATAATTATAGGTCAATTAGGGGGTACACAGCGTGACCCTAAAGTTTACTATGTATGCCTATGCGAAATAAAGTGTTCTGAGAAGCTTAAAATGAAGAAATAAGCGTTCTAAAATGCTTTAAAAATTCAAAGACATCTTTCAATGGTTAACTAACGCTAGGCGCAATATCAGACCTTAATATTGACCCATAATATTTAAATTGGACCAGGTATTATATTACAGGGTAATAGTGTACCCTGCCACAGGAAATAATTATAGGTCAATTAGGGGGTACACTATGTATATTTTAAATAGTGTATTAAAACAAGGAAATACGAAGACACTTTTCTATGTTAACTAACGGCCCGGTATCGGACCTTAATATTGACCTATAATTTTTAAATTGGACCACGTATTATATTATAGGGTAATAGTGTACCCTACCACAAGAAATAATTATAGGTCAATTAGGGAGTACACAGTGTAACCCTAAAGTTCTCTATGTATGCCTCTGCGAAATAGAGTGTTCTGAGAAGCTTAAAATGAAGAAATAAGCGTTCTAAAATGCTTTAAAAATTCAAAGACATCTTTCAATGGTTAACTAACGCTAGGCGCAATATCAGACCTTAATATTGACCCATAATATTTAAATTGGACTAGGTATTATATTACAGGGTAATAGTGTACCCTGTCACAGGAAATAATTATAGGTCAATTAGGGGGTACACTATGTATATTTTAAATAGTGTATTAAAACAAGGAAATACGAAGACACTTTTCTATGTTAACTAACGGCCCGGTATCGGACCTTAATATTGACCTATAATTTTTAAATTGGACCACGTATTATATTATAGGGTAATAGTGTACCCTACCACAAGAAATAATTATAGGTCAATTAGGGAGTACACAGCGTGACCCTAAAGTTCTCTATGTATGCCTCTGCGAAATAGAGTGTTCTGAGAAGCTTAAAATGAAGAAATAAGCGTTCTAAAATGCTTTAAAAATTCAAAGACATCTTTCAATGTTTAACTAACGCTAGGCGCAATATCAGACCTTAATATTGACCCATAATATCTAAATTGGACCAGGTATTATATTACAGGGTAATAGTGTACCCTACCACAGGAAATAATTATAGGTCATTTAGGGGGTACACTATGTATATTTTAAATAGTGCATTAAAACAAGGAAATACGAAGACACTTTTCTATTTTAACTAACGGCACGGTATCGGACCTTATTATTGACCTATAATTTTTAAATTGCACCACGTATTATATTACAGGGTAATAGTGTACCTTACCACAGGAAATAATAATAGGTCAATTAGGTGGTACACAGCGTGACCCTAAAGTCTAATATGTATGCCTATGCGAAATAGAGTGTTCTGAGAAGCTTAAAATGAAGAAATAAGCGTTCTAAAATGCTTTAAAAATTCAAAGACATCTTTCAATGGTTAACTAACGCAAGGCGCGATATCAGACCTTAATATGGAACCATAATATTTCAATTAGACCAGGTATTATATTACAGGGAAATAGTGTACCCTACAACAGGAAATAATTATAGGTCAATTAGGGGGTACACTATGTATATTTTAAATAGTGCATTAAAACAAGAAAATACGAAGACAATTTTCTATGTTAACTAACGGCACGGTATCGGACCTTAATATTGACCTATAATTTTTAAATTGGACCACGTATTATATTACAGGGTTATAGTGTACCCTGCCACAGGAAATAATTATAGGTCAATTAGGGGGTACACAGAGTGACCCTAAAGTTTACTATGTATGCCTATGCGAAATAAAGTGTTCTGAGAAGCTTAATATGAGGAAATAAGCGTTCTAAAATGCTTTAAAAATTCAAAGACATTTTTCTATGTTAACTAACGTCACGGTATCGGACCTTAATATTGACCTATAATTTTTAAATTGGACCACGTATTATATTACAGGGTAATAGTGTACCCTACCACAGGAAATAATTATAGGTCATTTAGGGGGTACACAGCGTGACCCTAAATTTTACTATGTATGCCTATGCGAAATAGAGTGTTCTGAGATGCTTAAAATGAAGAAATAAGCGTTCTAAAATGCTTTAAAAATTCAAAGACATCTTTCAATGGTTAACTAACGCAAGGCGCAATATCAGACCTTAATATTGACCCATAATATTTAACTTGAACCAGGTATTATATCACAGGGTAATAGTGTACCCTACCACAGGAAATAATTATAGGTCAATTAGGGGGTACACTATGTATATTTTAAATAGTGCATTAAAACAAGGAAATTCGAAGACACTTTTCTATGTTAACTAACGGCACGGTATCGGACCTCAATATTGACCTATAATTTTTAAATTGGACCACGTATTATATTACAGGGTTATAGTGTACCCTACCACAGGAAATAATTATAGGTCAATTAGGGGGTACACAGAGTGACCCTAAAGTTTACTATGTATGCCTATGCGAAATAAAGTGTTCTGAGAAGCTTAAAATGAGGAAATAAGCGTTCTAAAATGCTTTAAAAATTCAAAGACATCTTTCAATGGTTAACTAACGCTAGGCGCAATATCAGACCTTAATATTGACCCATAATATTTAAATTGGACCAGGTATTATATTACAGGGTAATAGTGTACCCTGCCACAGGAAATAATTATAGGTCAATTAGGGGGTACACTATGTATATTTTAAATAGTGTATTAAAACAAGGAAATACGAAGACACTTTTCTATGTTAACTAACGGCCCGGTATCGGACCTTAATAGTGACCTATAATTTTTAAATTGGACAACGTATTATATTATAGGGTAATAGTGTTCCCTACCACAAGAAATAATTATAGGTCAATTAGGGAGTACACAGCGTGACCCTAAAGTTCTCTATGTATGCCTCTGCGAAATAGAGTGTTCTGAGAAGCTTAAAATGAAGAAATAAGCGTTCTAAAATGCTTTAAAAATTCAAAGACATCTTTCAATGTTTAACTAACGCTAGGCGCAATATCAGACCTTAATATTGACCCATAATATTTAAATTGGACCAGGTATTATATTACAGGGTAATAGTGTACCCTACCACAGGAAATAATTATAGGTCATTTAGGGGGTACACTATGTATATTTTAAATAGTGCATTAAAACAAGGAAATACGAAGACACTTTTCTATTTTAACTAACGGCACGGTATCGGACCTTAATATTGACCTATAATTTTTAAATTGTACCACGTATTATATTACAGGGTAATAGTGTACCTTACCACAGGAAATAATTATAGGTCAATTAGGTGGTACACAGCGTGACCCTAAAGTCTACTATGTATGCCTATGCGAAATAGAGTGTTCTGAGAAGCTTAAAATGAAGAAATAAGCGTTCTAAAATGCTTTAAAAATTCAAAGACATCTTTCAATGGTTAACTAACGCAAGGCGCGATATCAGACCTTAATATGGAACCATAATATTTCAATTAGACCAGGTATTATATTACAGGGAAATAGTGTACCCTACAACATGAAATAATTATAGGTCAATTAGGGGGTACACTATGTATATTTTAAATAGTGCATTAAAACAAGAAAATACGAAGACAATTTTCTATGTTAACTAACGGCACGGTATCGGACCTTAATATTGACCTGTAATTTTTAAATTGGACCACGTATTATATTACAGGGTTATAGTGTACCCTACCACAGGAAATAATTATAGGTCAATTAGGGGGTACACAGAGTGACCCTAAAGTTTACTATGTATGCCTATGCGAAATAAAGTGTTCTGAGAAGCTTAAGATGAGGAAATAAGCGTTCTAAAAGGCTTTAAAAATTCAAAGACATTTTTCTATGTTAACTAACGGCACGGTATCGGACCTTAATATTGACCTATAATTTTTAAATTGGACCACGTATTATATTACAGGGTAATAGTGTACCCTACCACAGGAAATACTTATAGGTCATTTATGGGGTACACAGCGTGACCCTAAATTTTACTATGTATGCCTCTGCGAAATAGAGTGTTCTGAGATGCTTAAAATGAAGAAATAAGCGCTCTAAAATGCTTTAAAAATTCAAAGACATCTTTCAATGGTTAACTAAAGCAAGGCGCAATATCAGACCTTAATATTGACCCATAATATTTAACTTGAACCAGGTATTATATCACAGGGTAATTGTGTACCCTACCACAGGAAATAATTATAGGTCAATTAGGGGGTACACTATGTATATTTTAAATAGTGCATTAAAACAAGGAAATTCGAAGACACTTTTCTATGTTAACTAACGGCACGGTATCGGACCTTAATATTGACCTATAATTTTTAATTGGACCACGTATTATATTACAGGGTTATAGTGTACCCTACCACAGGAAATAATTATAGGTCAATTAGGGGGTACACAGAGTGACCCTAAAGTTTACTATGTATGCCTATGCGAAATAAAGTGTTCTGAGAAGCTTAAAATGAGGAAATAAGCGTTCTAAAATGCTTTAAAAATTCAAAGACATTTTTCTATGTTAACTAACGGCACGGTATCGGACCTTAATATTGACCTATAATTTTTAAATAGGACCACGTATTATATTACAGGGTAATAGTGTACCCTACCACAGGAAATAATTATAGGTCATTTAGGGGGTACACAGCGTGACCCTAAATTTTACTATGTATGCCTATGCGAAATAGAGTGTTCTGAGATGCTTAAAATGAAGAAATAAGCGTTCTAAAATGCTTTAAAAATTCAAAGACATCTTTCAATGGTTAACTAACGCTAGGCGCAATATCAGACCTTAATATTGACCCATAATATTTAAATTGGACCAGGTATTATATTACAGGGTAATAGTGTACCCTGCCACAGGAAATAATTATAGGTCAATTAGGGGGTACACTATGTATATTTTAAATAGTGTATTAAAACAAGGAAATACGAAGACACATTTCTATGTTAACTAACGGCCCGGTATCGGACCTTAATATTGACCTATAATTTTTAAATTGGACCACGTATTATATTACAGGGTTATGGTGTATCCTTCCACAGGAAATAATTATAGGTCAATTAGGGGGTACACAGCGTGACCCTAAAGTTTACTATGTATGCCTATGCGAAATAAAGTGTTCTGAGAAGCTTAAAATGAAGAAATAAGCGTTCTAAAATGCTTTAAAAATTCAAAGACATCTTTCAATGGTTAACTAACGCTAGGCGCAATATCAGACCTTAATATTGACCCATAATATTTAAATTGGACCAGGTATTATATTACAGGGTAATAGTGTACCCTGCCACAGGAAATAATTATAGGTCAATTAGGGGGTACACTATGTATATTTTAAATAGTGTATTAAAACAAGGAAATACGAAGACACTTTTCTATGTTATCTAACGGCCCGGTATCGGACCTTAATATTGACCTATAATTTTTAAATTGGACCACGTATTATATTATAGGGTAATAGTGTACCCTACCACAAGAAATAACTATAGGTCAATTAGGGAGTACACAGCGTGACCCTAAAGTTCTCTATGTATGCCTCTGCGAAATAGAGTGTTCTGAGAAGCTTAAAATGAAGAAATAAGCGTTCTAAAATGCTTTAAAAATTCAAAGACATCTTTCAATGGTTAACTAACGCTAGGCGCAATATCAGACCTTAATATTGACCCATAATATTTAAATTGGACCAGGTATTATATTACAGGGTAATAGTGTACCCTGCCACAGGAAATAATTATAGGTCAATTAGGGGGTACACTATGTATATTTTAAATAGTGTATTAAAACAAGGAAATTCGAAGACACTTTTCTATGTTAACTAACGGCACGGTATCGGACCTTAATATTGACCTATAATTTTTAATTGGACCACGTATTATATTACAGGGTTATAGTGTACCCTACCACAGGAAATAATTATAGGTCAATTAGGGGGTACACAGAGTGACCCTAAAGTTAACTATGTATGCCTATGCGAAATAAAGTGTTCTGAGAAGCTTAAAATGAGGAAATAAGCGTTCTAAAATGCTTTAAAAATTCAAAGACATTTTTCTATGTTAACTAACGGCACGGTATCGGACCTTAATATTGACCTATAATTTTTAAATTGGACCACGTATTATATTACAGGGTAATAGTGTACCCTACCACAGGAAATAATTATAGGTCATTTAGGGGGTACACAGCGTGACCCTAAAGTCTAATATGTATGCCTATGCGAAATAGAGTGTTCTGAGAAGCTTAAAATGAAGAAATAAGCGTTCTAAAATGCTTTAAAAATTCAAAGACATCTTTCAATGGTTAACTAACGCAAGGCGCGATATCAGACCTTAATATGGAACCATAATATTTCAATTAGACCAGGTATTATATTACAGGGAAATAGTGTACCCTACAACAGGAAATAATTATAGGTCAATTAGGGGGTACACTATGTATATTTTAAATAGTGCATTAAAACAAGAAAATACGAAGACAATTTTCTATGTTAACTAACGGCACGGTATCGGACCTTAATATTGACCTATAATTTTTAAATTGGACCACGTATTATATTACAGGGTTATAGTGTACCCTGCCACAGGAAATAATTATAGGTCAATTAGGGGGTACACAGAGTGACCCTAAAGTTTACTATGTATGCCTATGCGAAATAAAGTGTTCTGAGAAGCTTAATATGAGGAAATAAGCGTTCTAAAATGCTTTAAAAATTCAAAGACATTTTTCTATGTTAACTAACGGCACGGTATCGGACCTTAATATTGACCTATAATTTTTAAATTGGACCACGTATTATATTACAGGGTAATAGTGTACCCTACCACAGGAAATAATTATAGGTCATTTAGGGGGTACACAGCGTGACCCTAAATTTTACTATGTATGCCTATGCGAAATAGAGTGTTCTGAGATGCTTAAAATGAAGAAATAAGCGTTCTAAAATGCTTTAAAAATTCAAAGACATCTTTCAATGGTTAACTAACGCAAGGCGCAATATCAGACCTTAATATTGACCCATAATATTTAACTTGAACCAGGTATTATATCACAGGGTAATAGTGTACCCTACCACAGGAAATAATTATAGGTCAATTAGGGGGTACACTATGTATATTTTAAATAGTGCATTAAAACAAGGAAATTCGAAGACACTTTTCTATGTTAACTAACGGCACGGTATCGGACCTCAATATTGACCTATAATTTTTAAATTGGACCACGTATTATATTACAGGGTTATAGTGTACCCTACCACAGGAAATAATTATAGGTCAATTAGGGGGTACACAGAGTGACCCTAAAGTTTACTATGTATGCCTATGCGAAATAAAGTGTTCTGAGAAGCTTAAAATGAGGAAATAAGCGTTCTAAAATGCTTTAAAAATTCAAAGACATCTTTCAATGGTTAACTAACGCTAGGCGCAATATCAGACCTTAATATTGACCCATAATATTTAAATTGGACCAGGTATTATATTACAGGGTAATAGTGTACCCTGCCACAGGAAATAATTATAGGTCAATTAGGGGGTACACTATGTATATTTTAAATAGTGTATTAAAACAAGGAAATACGAAGACACTTTTCTATGTTAACTAACGGCCCGGTATCGGACCTTAATAGTGACCTATAATTTTTAAATTGGACAACGTATTATATTATAGGGTAATAGTGTTCCCTACCACAAGAAATAATTATAGGTCAATTAGGGAGTACACAGCGTGACCCTAAAGTTCTCTATGTATGCCTCTGCGAAATAGAGTGTTCTGAGAAGCTTAAAATGAAGAAATAAGCGTTCTAAAATGCTTTAAAAATTCAAAGACATCTTTCAATGTTTAACTAACGCTAGGCGCAATATCAGACCTTAATATTGACCCATAATATTTAAATTGGACCAGGTATTATATTACAGGGTAATAGTGTACCCTACCACAGGAAATAATTATAGGTCATTTAGGGGGTACACTATGTATATTTTAAATAGTGCATTAAAACAAGGAAATACGAAGACACTTTTCTATTTTAACTAACGGCACGGTATCGGACCTTAATATTGACCTATAATTTTTAAATTGTACCACGTATTATATTACAGGGTAATAGTGTACCTTACCACAGGAAATAATTATAGGTCAATTAGGTGGTACACAGCGTGACCCTAAAGTCTACTATGTATGCCTATGCGAAATAGAGTGTTCTGAGAAGCTTAAAATGAAGAAATAAGCGTTCTAAAATGCTTTAAAAATTCAAAGACATCTTTCAATGGTTAACTAACGCAAGGCGCGATATCAGACCTTAATATGGAACCATAATATTTCAATTAGACCAGGTATTATATTACAGGGAAATAGTGTACCCTACAACATGAAATAATTATAGGTCAATTAGGGGGTACACTATGTATATTTTAAATAGTGCATTAAAACAAGAAAATACGAAGACAATTTTCTATGTTAACTAACGGCACGGTATCGGACCTTAATATTGACCTGTAATTTTTAAATTGGACCACGTATTATATTACAGGGTTATAGTGTACCCTACCACAGGAAATAATTATAGGTCAATTAGGGGGTACACAGAGTGACCCTAAAGTTTACTATGTATGCCTATGCGAAATAAAGTGTTCTGAGAAGCTTAAGATGAGGAAATAAGCGTTCTAAAAGGCTTTAAAAATTCAAAGACATTTTTCTATGTTAACTAACGGCACGGTATCGGACCTTAATATTGACCTATAATTTTTAAATTGGACCACGTATTATATTACTAGGTAATAGTGTACCCTACCACAGGAAATACTTATAGGTCATTTATGGGGTACACAGCGTGACCCTAAATTTTACTATGTATGCCTCTGCGAAATAGAGTGTTCTGAGATGCTTAAAATGAAGAAATAAGCGCTCTAAAATGCTTTAAAAATTCAAAGACATCTTTCAATGGTTAACTAAAGCAAGGCGCAATATCAGACCTTAATATTGACCCATAATATTTAACTTGAACCAGGTATTATATCACAGGGTAATTGTGTACCCTACCACAGGAAATAATTATAGGTCAATTAGGGGGTACACTATGTATATTTTAAATAGTGCATTAAAACAAGGAAATTCGAAGACACTTTTCTATGTTAACTAACGGCACGGTATCGGACCTTAATATTGACCTATAATTTTTAATTGGACCACGTATTATATTACAGGGTTATAGTGTACCCTACCACAGGAAATAATTATAGGTCAATTAGGGGGTACACAGAGTGACCCTAAAGTTTACTATGTATGCCTATGCGAAATAAAGTGTTCTGAGAAGCTTAAAATGAGGAAATAAGCGTTCTAAAATGCTTTAAAAATTCAAAGACATTTTTCTATGTTAACTAACGGCACGGTATCGGACCTTAATATTGACCTATAATTTTTAAATAGGACCACGTATTATATTACAGGGTAATAGTGTACCCTACCACAGGAAATAATTATAGGTCATTTAGGGGGTACACAGCGTGACCCTAAATTTTACTATGTATGCCTATGCGAAATAGAGTGTTCTGAGATGCTTAAAATGAAGAAATAAGCGTTCTAAAATGCTTTAAAAATTCAAAGACATCTTTCAATGGTTAACTAACGCTAGGCGCAATATCAGACCTTAATATTGACCCATAATATTTAAATTGGACCAGGTATTATATTACAGGGTAATAGTGTACCCTGCCTCTCAGGAAATAATTATAGGTCAATTAGGGGGTACACTATGTATATTTTAAATAGTGTATTAAAACAAGGAAATACGAAGACACATTTCTATGTTAACTAACGGCCCGGTATCGGACCTTAATATTGACCTATAATTTTTAAATTGGACCACGTATTATATTACAGGGTTATGGTGTATCCTTCCACAGGAAATAATTATAGGTCAATTAGGGGGTACACAGCGTGACCCTAAAGTTTACTATGTATGCCTATGCGAAATAAAGTGTTCTGAGAAGCTTAAAATGAAGAAATAAGCGTTCTAAAATGCTTTAAAAATTCAAAGACATCTTTCAATGGTTAACTAACGCTAGGCGCAATATCAGACCTTAATATTGACCCATAATATTTAAATTGGACCAGGTATTATATTACAGGGTAATAGTGTACCCTGCCACAGGAAATAATTATAGGTCAATTAGGGGGTACACTATGTATATTTTAAATAGTGTATTAAAACAAGGAAATACGAAGACACTTTTCTATGTTATCTAACGGCCCGGTATCGGACCTTAATATTGACCTATAATTTTTAAATTGGACCACGTATTATATTATAGGGTAATAGTGTACCCTACCACAAGAAATAACTATAGGTCAATTAGGGAGTACACAGCGTGACCCTAAAGTTCTCTATGTATGCCTCTGCGAAATAGAGTGTTCTGAGAAGCTTAAAATGAAGAAATAAGCGTTCTAAAATGCTTTAAAAATTCAAAGACATCTTTCAATGGTTAACTAACGCTAGGCGCAATATCAGACCTTAATATTGACCCATAATATTTAAATTGGACCAGGTATTATATTACAGGGTAATAGTGTACCCTGCCACAGGAAATAATTATAGGTCAATTAGGGGGTACACTATGTATATTTTAAATAGTGTATTAAAACAAGGAAATTCGAAGACACTTTTCTATGTTAACTAACGGCACGGTATCGGACCTTAATATTGACCTATAATTTTTAATTGGACCACGTATTATATTACAGGGTTATAGTGTACCCTACCACAGGAAATAATTATAGGTCAATTAGGGGGTACACAGAGTGACCCTAAAGTTAACTATGTATGCCTATGCGAAATAAAGTGTTCTGAGAAGCTTAAAATGAGGAAATAAGCGTTCTAAAATGCTTTAAAAATTCAAAGACATTTTTCTATGTTAACTAACGGCACGGTATCGGACCTTAATATTGACCTATAATTTTTAAATTGGACCACGTATTATATTACAGGGTAATAGTGTACCCTACCACAGGAAATAATTATAGGTCATTTAGGGGGTACACAGCGTGACCCTAAATTTTACTATGTATGCCTATGCGAAATAGAGTGTTCTGAGATGCTTAAAATGAAGAAATAAGCGTTCTAAAACGCTTTAAAAATTCAAAGACATCTTTCAATGGTTAACTAACGCTAGGCGCAATATCAGACCTTAATATTGACCCATAATATTTAAATTGGACCAGGTATTATATTACAGGGTAATAGTGTACCCTGCCACAGGAAATAATTATAGGTCAATTAGGGGGTACACTATGTATATTTTAAATAGTGTATTAAAACAAGGAAATACGAAGACACATTTCTATGTTAACTAACGGCCCGGTATCGGACCTTAATATTGACCTATAATTTTTAAATTGGACCACGTATTATATTACAGGGTTATGGTGTATCCTACCACAGGAAATAATTATAGGTCATTTAGGGGGTACACAGCGTGACCCTAAATTTTACTATGTATGCCTATGCGAAATAGAGTGTTCTGAGATGCTTAAAATGAAGAAATAAGCGTTCTAAAATGCTTTAAAAATTCAAAGACATCTTTCAATGGTTAACTAACGCTAGGCGCAATATCAGACCTTAATATTGACCCATAATATTTAAATTGGACCAGGTATTATATTACAGGGTAATAGTGTACCCTGCCACAGGAAATAATTATAGGTCAATTAGGGGGTACACTATGTATATTTTAAATAGTGTATTAAAACAAGGAAATACGAAGACACATTTCTATGTTAACTAACGGCCCGGTATAGGACCTTAATATTGACCTATAATTTTTAAATTGGACCACGTATTATATTACAGGGTTATGGTGTATCCTACCACAGGAAATAATTATAGGTCATTTAGGGGGTACACAGCGTCACCCTAAAGTTTACTATGTATGCCTATGCGAAATAAAGTGTTCTGAGAAGCTTAAAATGAAGAAATAAGCGTTCTAAAATGCTTTAAAAATTCAAAGACATCTTTCAATGGTTAACTAACGCTAGGCGCAATATCAGACCTTAATATTGACCCATAATATTTAAATTGGACCAGGTATTATATTACAGGGTAATAGTGTACCCTGCCACAGGAAATAATTATAGGTCAATTAGGGGGTACACTATGTATATTTTAAATAGTGTATTAAAACAAGGAAATACGAAGACACTTTTCTATGTTAACTAACGGCCCGGTATCGGACCTTAATATTGACCTATAATTTTTAAATTGGACCACGTATTATATTATAGGGTAATAGTGTACCCTACCACAAGAAATAACTATAGGTCAATTAGGGAGTACACAGCGTGACCCTAAAGTTCTCTATGTATGCCTCTGCGAAATAGAGTGTTCTGAGAAGCTTAAAATGAAGAAATAAGCGTTCTAAAATGCTTTAAAAATTCAAAGACATCTTTCAATGGTTAACTAACGCTAGGCGCAATATCAGACCTTAATATTGACCCATAATATTTAAATTGGACCAGGTATTATATTACAGGGTAATAGTGTACCCTGCCACAGGAAATAATTATAGGTCAATTAGGGGGTACACTATGTATATTTTAAATAGTGTATTAAAACAAGGAAATACGAAGACACTTTTCTATGTTAACTAACGGCCCGGTATCGGACCTTAATATTGACCTATAATTTTTAAATTGGACCACCTATTATATTACAGGGTATTAGTGTACCCTACCACAGGAAATAATTATAGGTCATTTAGGGGGTACACTATGTATATTTTAAATAGTGCATTAAAACAAGGAAATACGAAGACACTTTTCTATGTTAACTAACGGCACGGTATCGGACCTTAATATTGACCTATAATTTTTAAATTGGACCCCGTATTATATTACATGATAATAGTGTACCCTACCACAGGAAATAATTATAGGTCAATTAGGGGGTACACAGCGTGACCCTAAAGTTTACTATGTATGCCTATGCGAAATAGAGTGTTCTGAGAAGCTTAAAATGAAGAAATAAACGTTCTAAAATGCTTTAAAAATTCAAAGACATCTTTCAATGGTTAACTAGCGCAAGGCGCAATATCAGACCTTAATATTGACCCATAATATTTAAATTGGACCAGGTATTATATTACAGGGTAATAGTGAACCCTACCCCAGGAAATAATTATAGGTCAATTAGGGGGTACACTATGTATATTTTAAATAGTGCATTAAAACAAGGAAATACGAAGACACTTTTCTATGTTAACTAACGGCACGGTATCGGACCTTAATATTGACCTATAATTTTTAAATTGGACCACGTATTAAAATACATGATAATAATGTACCCTACCACAGGAAATAATTATAGGTCAATTAGGGGGTACACAGTGTGACCCTAAAGTTTACTATGTATGTCTATGCGAAATAAAGTGTTCTAAGAAGCTTAAAATGAAGAAATAAGCGTTCTAAAATGCTTTAAAAATTCAAAGACATCTTTCAATGGTTAACTAACGCTAGGCGCAATATCAGACCTTAATATTGACCCATAATATTTAAATTGGACCAGGTATTATATTACAGGGTAATAGTGTACCCTGCCACAGGAAATAATTATAGGTCAATTAGGGGGTACACTATGTATATTTTAAATAGTGTATTAAAACAAGGAAATACGAAGACACTTTTCTATGTTAACTAACGGCCCGGTATCGGACCTTAATAGTGACCTATAATTTTTAAATTGGACCACGTATTATATTACAGGGTTATAGTGTACCCTACCACAGGAAATAATTATAGGTCAATTAGGGGGTACACAGAGTGACCCTAAAGTTTACTATGTATGCCTATGCGAAATAAAGTGTTCTGAGAAGCTTAAGATGAGGAAATAAGCGTTCTAAAATGCTTTAAAAATTCAAAGACATTTTTCTATGTTAACTAACGGCACGGTATCGGACCTTAATATTGACCTATAATTTTTAAATTGGACCAACTATTATATTACAGGGTATTAGTGTACCCTACCACAGGAAATAATTATAGGTCATTTAGGGGGTACACTATGTATATTTTAAATAGTGCATTAAAACAAGGAAATACGAAGACACTTTTCTATTTTAACTAACGGCACGGTATCGGACCTTAATATTGACCTATTTTTTTTAAATTGTACCACGTATTATATTACAGGGTAATAGTGTACCTTACCACAGGAAATAATTATAGGTCAATTAGGTGGTACACAGCGTGACCCTAAAGTCTACTATGTATGCCTATGCGAAATAGAGTGTTCTGAGAAGCTTAAAATAAAGAAATAAGCGTTCTAAAATGCTTTAAAAATTCAAAGACATCTTTCAATGGTTAACTAACGCAAGGCGCGATATCAGACCTTAATATGGAACCATAATATTTCAATTAGACCAGGTATTATATTACAGGGAAATAGTGTACCCTACAACAGGAAATAATTTTAGGTCAATTAGGGGGTACACTATGTATATTTTAAATAGTGCATTAAAACAAGAAAATACGAAGACACTTTTCTATGTTAACTAACGGCACGGTATCGGACCTTAATATTGACCTATAATTTTTAAATTGGACCACGTATTATATTACAGGGTTATAGTGTACCCTGCCACAGGAAATAATTATAGGTCAATTAGGGGGTACACAGAGTGACCCTAAAGTTTACTATGTATGCCTATGCGAAATAAAGTGTTCTGAGAAGCTTAATATGAGGAAATAAGCGTTCTAAAATGCTTTAAAAATTCAAAGACATTTTTCTATGTTAACTAACGGCACGGTATCGGACCTTGATATTGACCTATAATTTTTAAATTGGACCACGTATTATATTACAGGGTAATAGTGTACCCTACCACAGGAAATACTTATAGGTCATTTAGGGGGTACACAGCGTGACCCTAAATTTTGCTATGTATGCCTATGCGAAATAGAGTGTTCTGAGATGCTTAAAATGAAGAAATAAGCGTTCTAAAATGCTTTAAAAATTCAAAGACATCTTTCAATGGTTAACTAACGCAAGGCGCAATATCAGACCTTAATATTGACCCATAATATTTAACTTGAACCAGGTATTATATCACAGGGTAATAGTGTACCCTACCACAGGAAATAATTATAGGTCAATTAGGGGGTACACTATGTATATTTTAAATAGTGCATTAAAACAAGGAAATTCGAAGACACTTTTCTATGTTAACTAACGGCACGGTATTGGACCTTAATATTGACCTATAATTTTTAATTGGACCACGTATTATATTACAGGGTTATAGTGTACCCTACCACAGGAAATAATTATAGGTCAATTAGGGGGTACACAGAGTGACCCTAAAGTTTACTATGTATGCCTATGCGAAATAAAGTGTTCTGAGAAGCTTAAAATGAGGAAATAAGCGTTCTAAAATGCTTTAAAAATTCAAAGACATTTTTCTATGTTAACTAACGGCACGGTATCGGACCTTAATATTGACCTATAATTTTTAAATTGGACCACGTATTATATTACAGGGTAATAGTGTACCCTGCCACAGGAAATAATTATAGGTCAATTAGGGGGTACACTATGTATATTTTAAATAGTGTATTAAAACAAGGAAATACGAAGACACATTTCTATGTTAACTAACGGCCCGGTATCGGACCTTAATATTGACCTATAATTTTTAAATTGGACCACGTATTATATTACAGGGTTATGGTGTATCCTACCACAGGAAATAATTATAGGTCAATTAGGGGGTACACAGCGTGACCCTAAAGTTTACTATGTATGCCTATGCGAAATAAAGTGTTCTGAGAAGCTTAAAATGAGGAAATAAGCGTTCTAAAATGCTTTAAAAATTCAAAGACATCTTTCAATGGTTAACTAACGCTAGGCGCAATATCAGACCTTAATATTGACCCATAATATTTAAATTGGTCCAGGTATTATATTACAGGGTAATAGTGTACCCTGCCACAGGAAATAATTATAGGTCAATTAGGGGGTACACTATGTATATTTTAAATAGTGTATTAAAACAAGGAAATACGAAGACACTTTTCTATGTTAACTAACGGCCCGGTATCGGACCTTAATATTGACCTATAATTTTTAAATTGGACCACGTATTATATTATAGGGTAATAGTGTACCCTACCACAAGAAATAACTATAGGTCAATTAGGGAGTACACAGCGTGACCCTAAAGTTCTCTATGTATGCCTCTGCGAAATAGAGTGTTCTGAGAAGCTTAAAATGAAGAAATAAGCGTTCTAAAATGCTTTAAAAATTCAAAGACATCTTTCAATGGTTAACTAACGCTAGGCGCAATATCAGACCTTAATATTGACACATAATATTTAAATTGGACCAGGTATTATATTACAGGGTAATAGTGTACCCTGCCACAGGAAATAATTATAGGTCAATTAGGGGGTACACTATGTATATTTTAAATAGTGTATTAAAACAAGGAAATACGAAGACACTTTTCTATGTTAACTAACGGCCCGGTATCGGACCTTAATATTGACCTATAATTTTTAAATTGGACCACCTATTATATTACAGGGTATTAGTGTACCCTACCACAGGAAATAATTATAGGTCATTTAGGGGGTACACTATGTATATTTTAAATAGTGCATTAAAACAAGGAAATACGAAGACACTTTTCTATGTTAACTAACGGCACGGTATCGGACCTTAATATTGACCTATAATTTTTAAATTGTACCACGTATTATATTACAGGGTAATAGTGTACCTTACCACAGGAAATAATTATAGGTCAATTAGGTGGTACACAGCGTGACCCTAAAGTCTACTATGTATGCCTATGCGAAATAGAGTGTTCTGAGAAGCTTAAAATAAAGAAATAAGCGTTCTAAAATGCTTTAAAAATTCAAAGACATCTTTCAATGGTTAACTAACGCAAGGCGCGATATCAGACCTTAATATGGAACCATAATATTTCAATTAGACCAGGTATTATATTACAGGGAAATAGTGTACCCTACAACAGGAAATAATTATAGGTCAATTAGGGGGTACACTATGTATATTTTAAATAGTGCATTAAAACAAGAAAATACGAAGACACTTTTCTATGTTAACTAACGGCACGGTATCGGACCTTAATATTGACCTATAATTTTTAAATTGGACCACGTATTATATTACAGGGTTATAGTGTACCCTGCCACAGGAAATAATTATAGGTCAATTAGGGGGTACACAGAGTGACCCTAAAGTTTACTATGTATGCCTATGCGAAATAAAGTGTTCTGAGAAGCTTAATATGAGGAAATAAGCGTTCTAAAATGCTTTAAAAATTCAAAGACATTTTTCTATGTTAACTAACGGCACGGTATCGGACCTTAATATTGACCTATAATTTTTAAATTGGACCACGTATTATATTACAGGGTAATAGTGTACCCTATCACAGGAAATACTTATAGGTCATTTAGGGGGTACACAGCGTGACCCTAAATTTTACTATGTATGCCTATGCGAAATAGAGTGTTCTGAGATGCTTAAAATGAAGAAATAAGCGTTCTAAAATGCTTTAAAAATTCAAAGACATCTTTCAATGGTTAACTAACGCAAGGCGCAATATCAGACCTTAATATTGACCCATAATATTTAACTTGAACCAGGTATTATATCACAGGGTAATAGTGTACCCTACCACAGGAAATAATTATAGGTCAATTAGGGGGTACACTATGTATATTTTAAATAGTGCATTAAAACAAGGAAATTCGAAGACACTTTTCTATGTTAACTAACGGCACGGTATCGGACCTTAATATTGACCTATAATTTTTAATTGGACCACGTATTATATTACAGGGTTATAGTGTACCCTACCACAGGAAATAATTATAGGTCAATTAGGGGGTACACAGAGTGACCCTAAAGTTTACTATGTATGCCTATGCGAAATAAAGTGTTCTGAGAAGCTTAAAATGAGGAAATAAGCGTTCTAAAATGCTTTAAAAATTCAAAGACATTTTTCTATGTTAACTAACGGCACGGTATCGGACCTTAATATTGACCTATAATTTTTAAATTGGACCACGTATTATATTACAGGGTAATAGTGTACCCTACCACAGGAAATAATTATAGGTCATTTAGGGGGTACACAGCGTGACCCTAAATTTTACTATGTATGCCTATGCGAAATAGAGTGTTCTGAGATGCTTAAAATGAAGAAATAAGCGTTCTAAAATGCTTTAAAAATTCAAACACATCTTTCAATGGTTAACTAACGCTAGGCGCAATATCAGACCTTAATATTGACCCATAATATTTAAATTGGACCAGGTATTATATTACAGGGTAATAGTGTACCCTGCCACAGGAAATAATTATAGGTCAATTAGGGGGTACACTATGTATATTTTAAATAGTGTATTAAAACAAGGAAATACGAAGACACATTTCTATGTTAACTAACGGCCCGGTATCGGACCTTAATATTGACCTATAATTTTTAAATTGGACCACGTATTATATTACAGGGTTATGGTGTATCCTACCGCAGGAAATAATTATAGGTCAATTAGGGGGTACACAGCGTGACCCTAAAGTTTACTATGTATACCTATGCGAAATAAAGTGTTCTGAGAAGCTTAAAATGAAGAAATAAGCGTTCTAAAATGCTTTAAAAATTCAAAGACATCTTTCAATGGTTAACTAACGCTAGGCGCAATATCAGACCTTAATATTGACCCATAATATTTAAATTGGACCAGGTATTATATTACAGGGTAATAGTGTACCCTGCCACAGGAAATAATTATAGGTCAATTAGGGGGTACACTATGTATATTTTAAATAGTGTATTAAAACAAGGAAATACGAAGACACTTTTCTATGTTAACTAACGGCCCGGTATCGGACCTTAATATTGACCTATAATTTTTAAATTGGACCACGTATTATATTATAGGGTAATAGTGTACCTTACCACAGGAAATAATTATAGGTCAATTAGGTGGTACACAGCGTGACCCTAAAGTCTACTATGTATGCCTATGCGAAATAGAGTGTTCTGAGAAGCTTAAAATAAAGAAATAAGCGTTCTAAAATGCTTTAAAAATTCAAAGACATCTTTCAATGGTTAACTAACGCAAGGCGCGATATCAGACCTTAATATGGAACCATAATATTTCAATTAGACCAGGTATTATATTACAGGGAAATAGTGTACCCTACAACAGGAAATAATTATAGGTCAATTAGGGGGTACACTATGTATATTTTAAATAGTGCATTAAAACAAGAAAATACGAAGACACTTTTCTATGTTAACTAACGGCACGGTATCGGACCTTAATATTGACCTATAATTTTTAAATTGGACCACGTATTATATTACAGGGTTATAGTGTACCCTGCCACAGGAAATAATTATAGGTCAATTAGGGGGTACACAGAGTGACCCTAAAGTTTACTATGTATGCCTATGCGAAATAAAGTGTTCTGAGAAGCTTAATATGAGGAAATAAGCGTTCTAAAATGCTTTAAAAATTCAAAGACATTTTTCTATGTTAACTAACGGCACGGTATCGGACCTTAATATTGACCTATAATTTTTAAATTGGACCACGTATTATATTACAGGGTAATAGTGTACCCTACCACAGGAAATACTTATAGGTCATTTAGGGGGTACACAGCGTGACCCTAAATTTTACTATGTATGCCTATGCGAAATAGAGTGTTCTGAGATGCTTAAAATGAAGAAATAAGCGTTCTAAAATGCTTTAAAAATTCAAAGACATCTTTCAATGGTTAACTAACGCAAGGCGCAATATCAGACCTTAATATTGACCCATAATATTTAACTTGAACCAGGTATTATATCACAGGGTAATAGTGTACCCTACCACAGGAAATAATTATAGGTCAATTAGGGGGTACACTATGTATATTTTAAATAGTGCATTAAAACAAGGAAATTCGAAGACACTTTTCTATGTTAACTAACGGCACGGTATCGGACCTTAATATTGACCTATAATTTTTAAATTGGACCACGTATTATATTATAGGGTAATAGTGTACCCTACCTCAAGAAATAACTATAGGTCAATTAGGGAGTACACAGCGTGACCCTAAAGTTCTCTATGTATGCCTCTGCGAAATAGAGTGTTCTGAGAAGCTTAAAATGAAGAAATAAGCGTTCTAAAATGCTTTAAAAATTCAAAGACATCTTTCAATGGTTAACTAACGCTAGGCGCAATATCAGACCTTAATATTGACCCATAATATTTAAATTGGACCAGGTATTATATTACAGGGTAATAGTGTACCCTGCCACAGGAAATAATTATAGGTCAATTAGGGGGTACACTATGTATATTTTAAATAGTGTATTAAAACAAGGAAATACGAAGACACTTTTCTATGTTAACTAACGGCCCGGTATCGGACCTTAATATTGACCTATAATTTTTAAATTGGACCACGTATTATATTACAGGGTTATAGTGTACCCTGCCACAGGAAATAATTATAGGTCAATTAGGGGTACGCAGAGTGACCCTAAAGTTTACTATGTATGCCTATGCGAAATAAAGTGTTCTGAGAAGCTTAATATGAGGAAATAAGCGTTCTAAAATGCTTTAAAAATTCAAAGACATTTTTCTATGTTAACTAACGGCACGGTATCGGACCTTAATATTGACCTATAATTTTTAAATTGGACCACGTATTATATTACAGGGTAATAGTGTACCCTACCACAGGAAATACTTATAGGTCATTTAGGGGGTACACAGCGTGACCCTAAATTTTACTATGTATGCCTATGCGAAATAGAGTGTTCTGAGATGCTTAAAATGAAGAAATAAGCGTTCTAAAATGCTTTAAAAATTCAAAGACATCTTTCAATGGTTAACTAACGCAAGGCGCAATATCAGACCTTAATATTGACCCATAATATTTAACTTGAACCAGGTATTATATCACAGGGTAATAGTGTACCCTACCACAGGAAATAATTATAGGTCAATTAGGGGGTACACTATGTATATTTTAAATAGTGCATTAAAACAAGGAAATTCGAAGACACTTTTCTATGTTAACTAACGGCACGGTATCGGACCTTAATATTGACCTATAATTTTTAATTGGACCACGTATTATATTACAGGGTTATAGTGTACCCTACCACAGGAAATAATTATAGGTCAATTAGGGGGTACACAGAGTGACCCTAAAGTTTACTATGTATGCCTATGCGAAATAAAGTGTTCTGAGAAGCTTAAAATGAGGAAATAAGCGTTCTAAAATGCTTTAAAAATTCAAAGACATTTTTCTATGTTAACTAACGGCACGGTATCGGACCTTAATATTGACCTATAATTTTTAAATTGGACCACGTATTATATTACAGGGTAATAGTGTACCCTACCACAGGAAATAATTATAGGTCATTTAGGGGGTACACAGCGTGACCCTAAATTTTACTATGTATGCCTATGCGAAATAGAGTGTTCTGAGATGCTTAAAATGAAGAAATAAGCGTTCTAAAATGCTTTAAAAATTCAAAGACATCTTTCAATGGTTAACTAACGCTAGGCGCAATATCAGACCTTAATATTGACCCATAATATTTAAATTGGACCAGGTATTATATTACAGGGTAATAGTGTACCCTGCCACAGGAAATAATTATAGGTCAATTAGGGGGTACACTATGTATATTTTAAATAGTGTATTAAAACAAGGAAATACGAAGACACATTTCTATGTTAACTAACGGCCCGGTATCGGACCTTAATATTGACCTATAATTTTTAAATTGGACCACGTATTATATTACAGGGTTATGGTGTATCCTACCACAGGAAATAATTATAGGTCAATTAGGGGGTACACAGCGTGACCCTAAAGTTTACTATGTATGCCTATGCGAAATAAAGTGTTCTGAGAAACTTAAAATGAAGAAATAAGCGTTCTAAAATGCTTTAAAAATTCAAAGACATCTTTCAATGGTTAACTAACGCTAGGCGCAATATCAGACCTTAATATTGACCCATAATATTTAAATTGGACCAGGTATTATATTACAGGGTAATAGTGTACCCTGCCACAGGAAATAATTATAGGTCAATTAGGGGGTACACTATGTATATTTTAAATAGTGTATTAAAACAAGGAAATACGAAGACACTTTTCTATGTTAACTAACGGCCCGGTATCGGACCTTAATATTGACCTATAATTTTTAAATTGGACCACGTATTATATTATAGGGTAATAGTGTACCCTACCACAAGAAATAACTATAGGTCAATTAGGGAGTACACAGCGTGACCCTAAAGTTCTCTATGTATGCCTCTGCGAAATAGAGTGTTCTGAGAAGCTTAAAATGAAGAAATAAGCGTTCTAAAATGCTTTAAAAATTCAAAGACATCTTTCAATGGTTAACTAACGCTAGGCGCAATATCAGACCTTAATATTGACCCATAATATTTAAATTGGACCAGGTATTATATTACAGGGTAATAGTGTACCCTGCCACAGGAAATAATTATAGGTCAATTAGGGGGTACACTATGTATATTTTAAATAGTGCATTAAAACAAGGAAATTCGAAGACACTTTTCTATGTTAACTAACGGCACGGTATCGGACCTTAATATTGACCTATAATTTTTAATTGGACCACGTATTATATTACAGGGTTATAGTGTACCCTACCACAGGAAATAATTATAGGTCAATTAGGGGGTACACAGAGTGACCCTAAAGTTTACTATGTATGCCTATGCGAAATAAAGTGTTCTGAGAAGCTTAAAATGAGGAAATAAGCGTTCTAAAATGCTTTAAAAATTCAAAGACATTTTTCTATGTTAACTAACGGCACGGTATCGGACCTTAATATTGACCTATAATTTTTAAATTGGACCACGTATTATATTACAGGGTAATAGTGTACCCTACCACAGGAAATAATTATAGGTCATTTAGGGGGTACACAGCGTGACCCTAAATTTTACTATGTATGCCTATGCGAAATAGAGTGTTCTGAGATGCTTAAAATGAAGAAATAAGCGTTCTAAAATGCTTTAAAAATTCAAAGACATCTTTCAATGGTTAACTAACGCTAGGCGCAATATCAGACCTTAATATTGACCCATAATATTTAAATTGGACCAGGTATTATATTACAGGGTAATAGTGTACCCTGCCACAGGAAATAATTATAGGTCAATTAGGGGGTACACTATGTATATTTTAAATAGTGTATTAAAACAAGGAAATACGAAGACACATTTCTATGTTAACTAACGGCCCGGTATCGGACCTTAATATTGACCTATAATTTTTAAATTGGACCACGTATTATATTACAGGGTTATGGTGTATCCTACCACAGGAAATAATTATAGGTCAATTAGGGGGTACACAGCGTGACCCTAAAGTTTACTATGTATGCCTATGCGAAATAAAGTGTTCTGAGAAGCTTAAAATGAAGAAATAAGCGTTCTAAAATGCTTTAAAAATTCAAAGACATCTTTCAATGGTTAACTAACGCTAGGCGCAATATCAGACCTTAATATTGACCCATAATATTTAAATTGGACCAGGTATTATATTACAGGGTAATAGTGTACCCTGCCACAGGAAATAATTATAGGTCAATTAGGGAGTACACTATGTATATTTTAAATAGTGTATTAAAACAAGGAAATACGAAGACACTTTTCTATGTTAACTAACGGCCCGGTATCGGACCTTAATATTGACCTACAATTTTTAAATTGGACCACGTATTATATTATAGGGTAATAGTGTACCCTACCACAAGAAATAACTATAGGTCAATTAGGGAGTACACAGCGTGACCCTAAAGTTCTCTATGTATGCCTCTGCGAAATAGAGTGTTCTGAGAAGCTTAAAATGAAGAAATAAGCGTTCTAAAATGCTTTAAAAATTCAAAGACATCTTTCAATGGTTAACTAACGCTAGGCGCAATATCAGACCTTAATATTGACCCATAATATTTAAATTGGACCAGGTATTATATTACAGGGTAATAGTGTACCCTGCCACAGGAAATAATTATAGGTCAATTAGGGGGTACACTATGTATATTTTAAATAGTGCATTAAAACAAGGAAATTCGAAGACACTTTTCTATGTTAACTAACGGCACGGTATCGGACCTTAATATTGACCTATAATTTTTAATTGGACCACGTATTATATTACAGGGTTATAGTGTACCCTACCACAGGAAATAATTATAGGTCAATTAGGGGGTACACAGAGTGACCCTAAAGTTTACTATGTATGCCTATGCGAAATAAAGTGTTCTGAGAAGCTTAAAATGAGGAAATAAGCGTTCTAAAATGCTTTAAAAATTCAAAGACATTTTTCTATGTTAACTAACGGCACGGTATCGGACCTTAATATTGACCTATAATTTTTAAATTGGACCACGTATTATATTACAGGGTAATAGTGTACCCTACCACAGGAAATAATTATAGGTCATTTAGGGGGTACACAGCGTGACCCTAAATTTTACTATGTATGCCTATGCGAAATAGAGTGTTCTGAGATGCTTAAAATGAAGAAATAAGCGTTCTAAAATGCTTTAAAAATTCAAAGACATCTTTCAATGGTTAACTAACGCTAGGCGCAATATCAGACCTTAATATTGACCCATAATATTTAAATTGGACCAGGTATTATATTACAGGGTAATAGTGTACCCTGCCGCAGGAAATAATTATAGGTCAATTAGGGGGTACACTATGTATATTTTAAATAGTGTATTAAAACAAGGAAATACGAAGACACATTTCTATGTTAACTAACGGCCCGGTATCGGACCTTAATATTGACCTACAATTTTTAAATTGGACCACGTATTATATTATAGGGTAATAGTGTACCCTACCACAAGAAATAACTATAGGTCAATTAGGGAGTACACAGCGTGACCCTAAAGTTCTCTATGTATGCCTCTGCGAAATAGAGTGTTCTGAGAAGCTTAAAATGAAGAAATAAGCGTTCTAAAATGCTTTAAAAATTCAAAGACATCTTTCAATGGTTAACTAACGCTAGGCGCAATATCAGACCTTAATATTGACCCATAATATTTAAATTGGACCAGGTATTATATTACAGGGTAATAGTGTACCCTGCCACAGGAAATAATTATAGGTCAATTAGGGGGTACACTATGTATATTTTAAATAGTGTATTAAAACAAGGAAATACGAAGACACTTTTCTATGTTAACTAACGGCCCGGTATCGGACCTTAATATTGACCTATAATTTTTAAATTGGACCACGTATTATATTACAGGGTTATGGTGTATCCTACCGCAGGAAATAATTATAGGTCAATTAGGGGGTACACAGCGTGACCCTAAAGTTTACTATGTAGGCCTATGCGAAATAAAGTGTTCTGAGAAGCTTAAAATGAAGAAATAAGCGTTCTAAAATGCTTTAAAAATTCAAAGACATCTTTCAATGGTTAACTAACGCTAGGCGCAATATCAGACCTTAATATTGACCCATAATATTTAAATTGGACCAGGTATTATATTACAGGGTAATAGTGTACCCTGCCACAGGAAATAATTATAGGTCAATTAGGGGGTACACTATGTATATTTTAAATAGTGCATTAAAACAAGGAAATTCGAAGACACTTTTCTATGTTAACTAACGACACGGTATCGGACCTTAATATTGACCTATAATTTTTAAATTGGACCACGCATTATATTACAGGGTTATAGTGTACCCTACCACAGGAAATAATTATAGGTCAATTAGGGGGTACACAGAGTGACCCTAAAGTTTACTATGTATGCCTATGCGAAATAAAGTGTTCTGAGAAGCTTAAAATGAGGAAATAAGCGTTCTAAAATGCTTTAAAAATTCAAAGACATTTTTCTATGTTAACTAACGGCACGGTATCGGACCTTAATATTGACCTATAATTTTTAAATTGGACCACGTATTATATTACAGGGTAATAGTGTACCCTACCACAGGAAATAATTATACGTCATTTAGGGGGTACACAGCGTGACCCTAAATTTTACTATGTATGCCTATGCGAAATAGAGTGTTCTGAGATGCTTAAAATGAAGAAATAAGCGTTCTAAAATGCTTTAAAAATTCAAAGACATCTTTCAATGGTTAACTAACGCAAGGCGCAATATCAGACCTTAATATTGACCCATAATATTTAACTTGAACCAGGTATTATATCACAGGGTAATAGTGTACCCTACCACAGGAAATAATTATAGGTCAATTAGGGGGTACACTATGTATATTTTAAATAGTGCATTAAAACAAGGAAATTCGAAGACACTTTTCTATGTTAACTAACGGCACGGTATCGGAACTTAATATTGACCTATAATTTTTAAATTGGACCACGTATTAAATTACAGGGTTATGGTGTATCCTACCACAGGAAATAATTATAGGTCAATTAGGGGGTACACAGCGTGACCCTAAAGTTTACTATGTATGCCTCTGCGAAATAGAGTGTTCTGAGAAGCTTAAAATGAAGAAATAAGCGTTCTAAAATGCTTTAAAAATTCAAAGACATCTTTCAATGGTTAACTAACGCTAGGCGCAATATCAGACCTTAATATTGACCCATAATATTTAAATTGGACCAGGTATTATATTACAGGGTAATAGTGTACCCTGCCACAGGAAATAATTATAGGTCAATTTGGGGGTACACTATGTATATTTTAAATAGTGTATTAAAACAAGGAAATACGAAGACACATTTCTATGTTAACTAACGGCCCGGTATCGGACCTTAATATTGACCTATAATTTTTAAATTGGACCACGTATTATATTACAGGGTTATGGTGTATCCTACCACAGGAAATAATTATAGGTCAATTAGGGGGTACACAGCGTGACCCTAAAGTTTACTATGTATGCCTATGCGAAATAAAGTGTTCTGAGAAGCTTAAAATGAAGAAATAAGCGTTCTAAAATGCTTTAAAAATTCAAAGACATCTTTCAATGGTTAACTAACGCTAGGCGCAATATCAGACCTTAATATTGACCCATAATATTTAAATTGGACCAGGTATTATATTACAGGGTAATAGTGTACCCTGCCACAGGAAATAATTATAGGTCAATTAGGGGGTACACTATGTATATTTTAAATAGTGTATTAAAACAAGGAAATACGAAGACACTTTTCTATGTTAACTAACGGCCCGGTATCGGACCTTAATATTGACCTATAATTTTTAAATTGGACCACGTATTATATTATAGGGTAATAGTGTACCCTACCACAAGAAATAATTATAGGTCAATTAGGGAGTACACAGCGTAACCCTAAAGTTCTCTATGTATGCCTCTGCGAAATAGAGTGTTCTGAGAAGCTTAAAATGAAGAAATAAGCGTTCTAAAATGCTTTAAAAATTCAAAGACATCTTTCAATGGTTAACTAACGCTAGGCGCAATATCAGACCTTAATATTGACCCATAATATTTAAATTGGACTAGGTATTATATTACAGGGTAATAGTGTACCCTGTCACAGGAAATAATTATAGGTCAATTAGGGGGTACACTATGTATATTTTAAATAGTGTATTAAAACAAGGAAATACGAAGACACTTTTCTATGTTAACTAACGGCCCGGTATCGGACCTTAATATTGACCTATAATTTTTAAATTGGACCACGTATTATATTATAGGGTAATAGTGTACCCTACCACAAGAAATAATTATAGGTCAATTAGGGAGTACACAGCGTGACCCTAAAGTTCTCTATGTATGCCTCTGCGAAATAGAGTGTTCTGAGAAGCTTAAAATGAAGAAATAAGCGTTCTAAAATGCTTTAAAAATTCAAAGACATCTTTCAATGTTTAACTAACGCTAGGCGCAATATCAGACCTTAATATTGACCCATAATATCTAAATTGGACCAGGTATTATATTACAGGGTAATAGTGTACCCTACCACAGGAAATAATTATAGGTCATTTAGGGGGTACACTATGTATATTTTAAATAGTGCATTAAAACAAGGAAATACGAAGACACTTTTCTATTTTAACTAACGGCACGGTATCGGACCTTATTATTGACCTATAATTTTTAAATTGCACCACGTATTATATTACAGGGTAATAGTGTACCTTACCACAGGAAATAATTATAGGTCAATTAGGTGGTACACAGCGTGACCCTAAAGTCTACTATGTATGCCTATGCGAAATAGAGTGTTCTGAGAAGCTTAAAATGAAGAAATAAGCGTTCTAAAATGCTTTAAAAATTCAAAGACATCTTTCAATGGTTAACTAACGCAAGGCGCGATATCAGACCTTAATATGGAACCATAATATTTCAATTAGACCAGGTATTATATTACAGGGAAATAGTGTACCCTACAACAGGAAATAATTATAGGTCAATTAGGGGGTACACTATGTATATTTTAAATAGTGCATTAAAACAAGAAAATACGAAGACAATTTTCTATGTTAACTAACGGCACGGTATCGGACCTTAATATTGACCTATAATTTTTAAATTGGACCACGTATTATATTACAGGGTTATAGTGTACCCTACCACAGGAAATAATTATAGGTCAATTAGGGGGTACACAGAGTGACCCTAAAGTTTACTATGTATGCCTATGCGAAATAAAGTGTTCTGAGAAGCTTAAGATGAGGAAATAAGCGTTCTAAAATGCTTTAAAAATTCAAAGACATTTTTCTATGTTAACTAACGCTAGGCGCAATATCAGACCTTAATATTGACCCATAATATTTAAATTGGACCAGGTATTATATTACAGGGTAATAGTGTACCCTGCCACAGGAAATAATTATAGGTCAATTTGGGGGTACACTATGTATATTTTAAATAGTGTATTAAAACAAGGAAATACGAAGACACATTTCTATGTTAACTAACGGCCCGGTATCGGACCTTAATATTGACCTATAATTTTTAAATTGGACCACGTATTATATTAACGGGGTTATGGTGTATCCTACCACAGGAAATAATTATAGGTCAATTAGGGGGTACACAGCGTGACCCTAAAGTTTACTATGTATGCCTATGCGAAATAAAGTGTTCTGAGAAGCTTAAAATGAAGAAATAAGCGTTCTAAAATGCTTTAAAAATTCAAAGACATCTTTCAATGGTTAACTAACGCTAGGCGCAATATCAGACCTTAATATTGACCCATAATATTTAAATTGGACCAGGTATTATATTACAGGGTAATAGTGTACCCTGCCACAGGAAATAATTATAGGTCAATTAGGGGGTACACTATGTATATTTTAAATAGTGTATTAAAACAAGGAAATACGAAGACACTTTTCTATGTTAACTAACGGCCCGGTATCGGACCTTAATATTGACCTATAATTTTTAAATTGGACCACGTATTATATTATAGGGTAATAGTGTACCCTACCACAAGAAATAATTATAGGTCAATTAGGGAGTACACAGCGTAACCCTAAAGTTCTCTATGTATGCCTCTGCGAAATAGAGTGTTCTGAGAAGCTTAAAATGAAGAAATAAGCGTTCTAAAATGCTTTAAAAATTCAAAGACATCTTTCAATGGTTAACTAACGCTAGGCGCAATATCAGACCTTAATATTGACCCATAATATTTAAATTGGACTAGGTATTATATTACAGGGTAATAGTGTACCCTGTCACAGGAAATAATTATAGGTCAATTAGGGGGTACACTATGTATATTTTAAATAGTGTATTAAAACAAGGAAATACGAAGACACTTTTCTATGTTAACTAACGGCCCGGTATCGGACCTTAATATTGACCTATAATTTTTAAATTGGACCACGTATTATATTATAGGGTAATAGTGTACCCTACCACAAGAAATAATTATAGGTCAATTAGGGAGTACACAGCGTGACCCTAAAGTTCTCTATGTATGCCTCTGCGAAATAGAGTGTTCTGAGAAGCTTAAAATGAAGAAATAAGCGTTCTAAAATGCTTTAAAAATTCAAAGACATCTTTCAATGTTTAACTAACGCTAGGCGCAATATCAGACCTTAATATTGACCCATAATATCTAAATTGGACCAGGTATTATATTACAGGGTAATAGTGTACCCTACCACAGGAAATAATTATAGGTCATTTAGGGGGTACACTATGTATATTTTAAATAGTGCATTAAAACAAGGAAATACGAAGACACTTTTCTATTTTAACTAACGGCACGGTATCGGACCTTATTATTGACCTATAATTTTTAAATTGCACCACGTATTATATTACAGGGTAATAGTGTACCTTACCACAGGAAATAATTATAGGTCAATTAGGTGGTACACAGCGTGACCCTAAAGTCTACTATGTATGCCTATGCGAAATAGAGTGTTCTGAGAAGCTTAAAATGAAGAAATAAGCGTTCTAAAATGCTTTAAAAATTCAAAGACATCTTTCAATGGTTAACTAACGCAAGGCGCGATATCAGACCTTAATATGGAACCATAATATTTCAATTAGACCAGGTATTATATTACAGGGAAATAGTGTACCCTACAACAGGAAATAATTATAGGTCAATTAGGGGGTACACTATGTATATTTTAAATAGTGCATTAAAACAAGAAAATACGAAGACAATTTTCTATGTTAACTAACGGCACGGTATCGGACCTTAATATTGACCTATAATTTTTAAATTGGACCACGTATTATATTACAGGGTTATAGTGTACCCTACCACAGGAAATAATTATAGGTCAATTAGGGGGTACACAGAGTGACCCTAAAGTTTACTATGTATGCCTATGCGAAATAAAGTGTTCTGAGAAGCTTAAGATGAGGAAATAAGCGTTCTAAAATGCTTTAAAAATTCAAAGACATTTTTCTATGTTAACTAACGGCACGGTATCGGACCTTAATATTGACCTATAATTTTTAAATTGGACCACCTATTATATTACAGGGTATTAGTGTACCCTACCACAGGAAATAATTATAGGTCATTTAGGGGGTACACTATGTATATTTTAAATAGTGCATTAAAACAAGGAAATACGAAGACACTTTTCTATGTTAACTAACGGCACGGTATCGGACCTTAATATTGACCTATAATTTTTAAATTGTACCACGTATTATATTACAGGGTAATAGTGTACCTTACCACAGGAAATAATTATAGGTCAATTAGGTGGTACACAGCGTGACCCTAAAGTCTACTATGTATGCCTATGCGAAATAGAGTGTTCTGAGAAGCTTAAAATGAAGAAATAAGCGTTCTAAAATGCTTTAAAAATTCAAAGACATCTTTCAATGGTTAACTAACGCAAGGCGCGATATCAGACCTTAATATGGAACCATAATATTTCAATTAGACCAGGTATTATATTACAGGGAAATAGTGTACCCTACAACAGGAAATAATTATAGGTCAATTAGGGGGTACACTATGTATATTTTAAATAGTGCATTAAAACAAGAAAATACGAAGACACTTTTCTATGTTAACTGACGGCACGGTATCGGACCTTAATATTGACCTATAATTTTTAAATTGGACCACGTATTATATTACAGGGTTATAGTGTACCCTGCCACAGGAAATAATTATAGGTCAATTAGGGGGTACACAGAGTGACCCTAAAGTTTACTATGTATGCCTATGCGAAATAAAGTGTTCTGAGAAGCTTAATATGAGGAAATAAGCGTTCTAAAATGCTTTAAAAATTCAAAGACATTTTTCTATGTTAACTAACGGCACGGTATCGGACCTTAATATTGACCTATAATTTTTAAATTGGACCACGTATTATATTACAGGGTAATAGTGTACCCTACCACAGGAAATAATTATAGGTCATTTAGGGGGTACACAGCGTGACCCTAAATTTTACTATGTATGCCTATGCGAAATAGAGTGTTCTGAGATGCTTAAAATGAAGAAATAAGCGTTCTAAAATGCTTTAAAAATTCAAAGACATCTTTCAATGGTTAACTAACGCAAGGCGCAATATCAGACCTTAATATTGACCCATAATATTTAACTTGAACCAGGTATTATATCACAGGGTAATAGTGTACCCTACTACAGGAAATAATTATAGGTCAATTAGGGGGTACACTATGTATATTTTAAATAGTGCATTAAAACAAGGAAATTCGAAGACACTTTTCTATGTTAACTAACGGCACGGTATCGGACCTCAATATTGACCTATAATTTTTAAATTGGACCACGTATTATATTACAGGGTTATAGTGTACCCTACCACAGGAAATAATTATAGGTCAATTAGGGGGTACACAGAGTGACCCTAAAGTCTACTATGTATGCCTATGCGAAATAAAGTGTTCTGAGAAGCTTAAAATGAGGAAATAAGCGTTCTAAAATGCTTTAAAAATTCAAAGACATCTTTCAATGGTTAACTAACGCTAGGCGCAATATCAGACCTTAATATTGACCCATAATATTTAAATTGGACCAGGTATTATATTACAGGGTAATAGTGTACCCTGCCACAGGAAATAATTATAGGTCAATTAGGGGGTACACTATGTATATTTTAAATAGTGTATTAAAACAAGGAAATACGAAGACACTTTTCTATGTTAACTAACGGCCCGGTATCGGACCTTAATAGTGACCTATAATTTTTAAATTGGACAACGTATTATATTATAGGGTAATAGTGTTCCCTACCACAAGAAATAATTATAGGTCAATTAGGGAGTACACAGCGTGACCCTAAAGTTCTCTATGTATGTCTCTGCGAAATAGAGTGTTCTGAGAAGCTTAAAATGAAGAAATAAGCGTTCTAAAATGCTTTAAAAATTCAAAGACATCTTTCAATGTTTAACTAACGCTAGGCGCAATATCAGACCTTAATATTGACCCATAATATTTAAATTGGACCAGGTATTATATTACAGGGTAATAGTGTACCCTACCACAGGAAATAATTATAGGTCATTTAGGGGGTACACTATGTATATTTTAAATAGTGCATTAAAACAAGGAAATACGAAGACACTTTTCTATTTTAACTAACGGCACGGTATCGGACCTTAATATTGACCTATAATTTTTAAATTGTACCACGTATTATATTACAGGGTAATAGTGTACCTTACCACAGGAAATAATTATAGGTCAATTAGGTGGTACACAGCGTGACCCTAAAGTCTACTATGTATGCCTATGCGAAATAGAGTGTTCTGAGAAGCTTAAAATGAAGAAATAAGCGTTCTAAAATGCTTTAAAAATTCAAAGACATCTTTCAATGGTTAACTAACGCAAGGCGCGATATCAGACCTTAATATGGAACCATAATATTTCAATTAGACCAGGTATTATATTACAGGGAAATAGTGTACCCTACAACATGAAATAATTATAGGTCAATTAGGGGGTACACTATGTATATTTTAAATAGTGCATTAAAACAAGAAAATACGAAGACAATTTTCTATGTTAACTAACGGCACGGTATCGGACCTTAATATTGACCTGTAATTTTTAAATTGGACCACGTATTATATTACAGGGTTATAGTGTACCCTACCACAGGAAATAATTATAGGTCAATTAGGGGGTACACAGAGTGACCCTAAAGTTTACTATGTATGCCTATGCGAAATAAAGTGTTCTGAGAAGCTTAAGATGAGGAAATAAGCGTTCTAAAAGGCTTTAAAAATTCAAAGACATTTTTCTATGTTAACTAACGGCACGGTATCGGACCTTAATATTGACCTATAATTTTTAAATTGGACCACGTATTATATTACAGGGTAATAGTGTACCCTACCACAGGAAATACTTATAGGTCATTTATGGGGTACACAGCGTGACCCTAAATTTTACTATGTATGCCTCTGCGAAATAGAGTGTTCTGAGATGCTTAAAATGAAGAAATAAGCGCTCTAAAATGCTTTAAAAATTCAAAGACATCTTTCAATGGTTAACTAAAGCAAGGCGCAATATCAGACCTTAATATTGACCCATAATATTTAACTTGAACCAGGTATTATATCACAGGGTAATAGTGTACCCTACCACAGGAAATAATTATAGGTCAATTAGGGGGTACACTACGTATATTTTAAATAGTGCATTAAAACAAGGAAATTCGAAGACACTTTTCTATGTTAACTAACGGCACGGTATCGGACCTTAATATTGACCTATAATTTTTAATTGGACCACGTATTATATTACAGGGTTATAGTGTACCCTACCACAGGAAATAATTATAGGTCAATTAGGGGGTACACAGAGTGACCCTAAAGTTTACTATGTATGCCTATGCGAAATAAAGTGTTCTGAGAAGCTTAAAATGAGGAAATAAGCGTTCTAAAATGCTTTAAAAATTCAAAGACATTTTTCTATGTTAACTAACGGCACGGTATCGGACCTTAATATTGACCTATAATTTTTAAATTGGACCACGTATTATATTACAGGGTAATAGTGTACCCTACCACAGGAAATAATTATAGGTCATTTAGGGGGTACACAGCGTGACCCTAAATTTTACTATGTATGCCTATGCGAAATAGAGTGTTCTGAGATGCTTAAAATGAAGAAATAAGCGTTCTAAAATGCTTTAAAAATTCAAAGACATCTTTCAATGGTTAACTAACGCTAGGCGCAATATCAGACCTTAATATTGACCCATAATATTTAAATTGGACCAGGTATTATATTACAGGGTAATAGTGTACCCTGCCACAGGAAATAATTATAGGTCAATTAGGGGGTACACTATGTATATTTTAAATAGTGTATTAAAACAAGGAAATACGAAGACACATTTCTATGTTAACTAACGGCCCGGTATCGGACCTTAATATTGACCTATAATTTTTAAATTGGACCACGTATTATATTACAGGGTTATGGTGTATCCTTCCACAGGAAATAATTATAGGTCAATTAGGGGGTACACAGCGTGACCCTAAAGTTTACTATGTATGCCTATGCGAAATAAAGTGTTCTGAGAAGCTTAAAATGAAGAAATAAGCGTTCTAAAATGCTTTAAAAATTCAAAGACATCTTTCAATGGTTAACTAACGCTAGGCGCAATATCAGACCTTAATATTGACCCATAATATTTAAATTGGACCAGGTATTATATTACAGGGTAATAGTGTACCCTGCCACAGGAAATAATTATAGGTCAATTAGGGGGTACACTATGTATATTTTAAATAGTGTATTAAAACAAGGAAATACGAAGACACTTTTCTATGTTAACTAACGGCCCGGTATCGGACCTTAATATTGACCTATAATTTTTAAATTGGACCACGTATTATATTATAGGGTAATACTGTACCCTACCACAAGAAATAACTATAGGTCAATTAGGGAGTACACAGCGTGACCCTAAAGTTCTCTATGTATGCCTCTGCGAAATAGAGTGTTCTGAGAAGCTTAAAATGAAGAAATAAGCGTTCTAAAATGCTTTAAAAATTCAAAGACATCTTTCAATGGTTAACTAACGCTAGGCGCAATATCAGACCTTAATATTGAACCATAATATTTAAATTGGACCAGGTATTATATTACAGGGTAATAGTGTACCCTGCCACAGGAAATAATTATAGGTCAATTAGGGGGTACACTATGTATATTTTAAATAGTGTATTAAAACAAGGAAATTCGAAGACACTTTTCTATGTTAACTAACGGCACGGTATCGGACCTTAATATTGACCTATAATTTTTAATTGGACCACGTATTATATTACAGGGTTATAGTGTACCCTACCACAGGAAATAATTATAGGTCAATTAGGGGGTACACAGAGTGACCCTAAAGTTTACTATGTATGCCTATGCGAAATAAAGTGTTCTGAGAAGCTTAAAATGAGGAAATAAGCGTTCTAAAATGCTTTAAAAATTCAAAGACATTTTTCTATGTTAACTAACGGCACGGTATCGGACCTTAATATTGACCTATAATTTTTAAATTGGACCACGTATTATATTACAGGGTAATAGTGTACCCTACCACAGGAAATAATTATAGGTCATTTAGGGGGTACACAGCGTGACCCTAAATTTTACTATGTATGCCTATGCGAAATAGAGTGTTCTGAGATGCTTAAAATGAAGAAATAAGCGTTCTAAAATGCTTTAAAAATTCAAAGACATCTTTCAATGGTTAACTAACGCTAGGCGCAATATCAGACCTTAATATTGACCCATAATATTTAAATTGGACCAGGTATTATATTACAGGGTAATAGTGTACCCTGCCACAGGAAATAATTATAGGTCAATTAGGGGGTACACTATGTATATTTTAAATAGTGTATTAAAACAAGGAAATACGAAGACACATTTCTATGTTAACTAACGGCCCGGTATCGGACCTTAATATTGACCTATAATTTTTAAATTGGACCACGTATTATATTACAGGGTTATGGTGTATCCTACCACAGGAAATAATTATAGGTCAATTAGGGGGTACACAGCGTGACCCTAAAGTTTACTATGTATGCCTATGCGAAATAAAGTGTTCTGAGAAGCTTAAAATGAAGAAATAAGCGTTCTAAAATGCTTTAAAAATTCAAAGACATCTTTCAATGGTTAACTAACGCTAGGCGCAATATCAGACCTTAATATTGACCCATAATATTTAAATTGGACCAGGTATTATATTACAGGGTAATAGTGTACCCTGCCACAGGAAATAATTATAGGTCAATTAGGGGGTACACTATGTATATTTTAAATAGTGTATTAAAACAAGGAAATACGAAGACACTTTTCTATGTTAACTAACGGCCCGGTATCGGACCTTAATATTGACCTATAATTTTTAAATTGGACCACGTATTATATTATAGGGTAATAGTGTACCCTACCACAGGAAATAATTATAGGTCAATTAGGGGGTACACAGAGTGACCCTAAAGTTTACTATGTATGCCTATGCGAAATAAAGTGTTCTGAGAAGCTTAAAATGAAGAAATAAGCGTTCTAAAATGCTTTAAAAATTCAAAGACATCTTTCAATGGTTAACTAACGCAAGGCGCGATATCAGACCTTAATATGGAACCATAATATTTCAATTAGACCAGGTATTATATTACAGGGAAATAGTGTACCCTACAACATGAAATAATTATAGGTCAATTAGGGGGTACACTATGTATATTTTAAATAGTGCATTAAAACAAGAAAATACGAAGACAATTTTCTATGTTAACTAACGGCACGGTATCGGACCTTAATATTGACCTGTAATTTTTAAATTGGACCACGTATTATATTACAGGGTTATAGTGTACCCTACCACAGGAAATAATTATAGGTCAATTAGGGGGTACACAGAGTGACCCTAAAGTTTACTATGTATGCCTATGCGAAATAAAGTGTTCTGAGAAGCTTAAGATGAGGAAATAAGCGTTCTAAAAGGCTTTAAAAATTCAAAGACATTTTTCTATGTTAACTAACGGCACGGTATCGGACCTTAATATTGACCTATAATTTTTAAATTGGACCACGTATTATATTACAGGGTAATAGTGTACCCTACCACAGGAAATACTTATAGGTCATTTACGGGGTACACAGCGTGACCCTAAATTTTACTATGTATGCCTCTGCGAAATAGAGTGTTCTGAGATGCTTAAAATGAAGAAATAAGCGCTCTAAAATGCTTTGAAAATTCAAAGACATCTTTCAATGGTTAACTAAAGCAAGGCGCAATATCAGACCTTAATATTGACCCATAATATTTAACTTGAACCAGGTATTATATCACAGGGTAATAGTGTACCCTACCACAGGAAATAATTATAGGTCAATTAGGGGGTACACTATGTATATTTTAAATAGTGCATTAAAACAAGGAAATTCGAAGACACTTTTCTATGTTAACTAACGGCACGGTATCGGACCTTAATATTGACCTATAATTTTTAATTGGACCACGTATTATATTACAGGGTTATAGTGTACCCTACCACAGGAAATAATTATAGGTCAATTAGGGGGTACACAGAGTGACCCTAAAGTTTACTATGTATGCCTATGCGAAATAAAGTGTTCTGAGAAGCTTAAAATGAGGAAATAAGCGTTCTAAAATGCTTTAAAAATTCAAAGACATTTTTCTATGTTAACTAACGGCACGGTATCGGTCCTTAATATTGACCAATAATTTTTAACTTGGACCACGTATTATATTACAGGGTAATAGTGTACCCTACCACAGGAAATAATTATAGGTCATTTAGGGGGTACACAGCGTGACCCTAAATTTTACTATGTATGCCTATGCGAAATAGAGTGTTCTGAGATGCTTAAAATGAAGAAATAAGCGTTCTAAAATGCTTTAAAAATTCAAAGACATCTTTCAATGGTTAACTAACGCTAGGCGCAATATCAGACCTTAATATTGACCCATAATATTTAAATTGGACCAGGTATTATATTACAGGGTAATAGTGTACCCTGCCACAGGAAATAATTATAGGTCAATTAGGGGGTACACTATGTATATTTTAAATAGTGTATTAAAACAAGGAAATACGAAGACACATTTCTATGTTAACTAACGGCCCGGTATCGGACCTTAATATTGACCTATAATTTTTAAATTGGACCACGTATTATATTACAGGGTTATGGTGTATCCTTCCACAGGAAATAATTATAGGTCAATTAGGGGGTACACAGCGTGACCCTAAAGTTTACTATGTATGCCTATGCGAAATAAAGTGTTCTGAGAAGCTTAAAATGAAGAAATAAGCGTTCTAAAATGCTTTAAAAATTCAAAGACATCTTTCAATGGTTAACTAACGCTAGGCGCAATATCAGACCTTAATATTGACCCATAATATTTAAATTGGACCAGGTATTATATTACAGGGTAATAGTGTACCCTGCCACAGGAAATAATTATAGGTCAATTAGGGGGTACACTATGTATATTTTAAATAGTGTATTAAAACAAGGAAATACGAAGACACTTTTCTATGTTAACTAACGGCCCGGTATCGGACCTTAATATTGACCTATAATTTTTAAATTGGACCACGTATTATATTATAGGGTAATACTGTACCCTACCACAAGAAATAACTATAGGTCAATTAGGGAGTACACAGCGTGACCCTAAAGTTCTCTATGTATGCCTCTGCGAAATAGAGTGTTCTGAGAAGCTTAAAATGAAGAAATAAGCGTTCTAAAATGCTTTAAAAATTCAAAGACATCTTTCAATGGTTAACTAACGCTAGGCGCAATATCAGACCTTAATATTGAACCATAATATTTAAATTGGACCAGGTATTATATTACAGGGTAATAGTGTACCCTGCCACAGGAAATAATTATAGGTCAATTAGGGGGTACACTATGTATATTTTAAATAGTGTATTAAAACAAGGAAATTCGAAGACACTTTTCTATGTTAACTAACGGCACGGTATCGGACCTTAATATTGACCTATAATTTTTAATTGGACCACGTATTATATTACAGGGTTATAGTGTACCCTACCACAGGAAATAATTATAGGTCAATTAGGGGGTACACAGAGTGACCCTAAAGTTTACTATGTATGCCTATGCGAAATAAAGTGTTCTGAGAAGCTTAAAATGAGGAAATAAGCGTTCTAAAATGCTTTAAAAATTCAAAGACATTTTTCTATGTTAACTAACGGCACGGTATCGGACCTTAATATTGACCTATAATTTTTAAATTGGACCACGTATTATATTACAGGGTAATAGTGTACCCTACCACAGGAAATAATTATAGGTCATTTAGGGGGTACACAGCGTGACCCTAAATTTTACTATGTATGCCTATGCGAAATAGAGTGTTCTGAGATGCTTAAAATGAAGAAATAAGCGTTCTAAAATGCTTTAAAAATTCAAAGACATCTTTCAATGGTTAACTAACGCTAGGCGCAATATCAGACCTTAATATTGACCCATAATATTTAAATTGGACCAGGTATTATATTACAGGGTAATAGTGTACCCTGCCACAGGAAATAATTATAGGTCAATTAGGGGGTACACTATGTATATTTTAAATAGTGTATTAAAACAAGGAAATACGAAGACACATTTCTATGTTAACTAACGGCCCGGTATCGGACCTTAATATTGACCTATAATTTTTAAATTGGACCACGTATTATATTACAGGGTTATGGTGTATCCTACCACAGGAAATAATTATAGGTCAATTAGGGGGTACACAGCGTGACCCTAAAGTTTACTATGTATGCCTATGCGAAATAAAGTGTTCTGAGAAGCTTAAAATGAAGAAATAAGCGTTCTAAAATGCTTTAAAAATTCAAAGACATCTTTCAATGGTTAACTAACGCTAGGCGCAATATCAGACCTTAATATTGACCCATAATATTTAAATTGGACCAGGTATTATATTACAGGGTAATAGTGTACCCTGCCACAGGAAATAATTATAGGTCAATTAGGGGGTACACTATGTATATTTTAAATAGTGTATTAAAACAAGGAAATACGAAGACACTTTTCTATGTTAACTAACGGCCCGGTATCGGACCTTAATATTGACCTATAATTTTTAAATTGGACCACGTATTATATTATAGGGTAATAGTGTACCCTACCACAGGAAATAATTATAGGTCAATTAGGGGGTACACAGAGTGACCCTAAAGTTTACTATGTATGCCTATGCGAAATAAAGTGTTCTGAGAAGCTTAAAATGAAGAAATAAGCGTTCTAAAATGCTTTAAAAATTCAAAGACATCTTTCAATGGTTAACTAACGCAAGGCGCGATATCAGACCTTAATATGGAACCATAATATTTCAATTAGACCAGGTATTATATTACAGGGAAATAGTGTACCCTACAACATGAAATAATTATAGGTCAATTAGGGGGTACACTATGTATATTTTAAATAGTGCATTAAAACAAGAAAATACGAAGACAATTTTCTATGTTAACTAACGGCACGGTATCGGACCTTAATATTGACCTGTAATTTTTAAATTGGACCACGTATTATATTACAGGGTTATAGTGTACCCTACCACAGGAAATAATTATAGGTCAATTAGGGGGTACACAGAGTGACCCTAAAGTTTACTATGTATGCCTATGCGAAATAAAGTGTTCTGAGAAGCTTAAGATGAGGAAATAAGCGTTCTAAAAGGCTTTAAAAATTCAAAGACATTTTTCTATGTTAACTAACGGCACGGTATCGGACCTTAATATTGACCTATAATTTTTAAATTGGACCACGTATTATATTACAGGGTAATAGTGTACCCTACCACAGGAAATACTTATAGGTCATTTACGGGGTACACAGCGTGACCCTAAATTTTACTATGTATGCCTCTGCGAAATAGAGTGTTCTGAGATGCTTAAAATGAAGAAATAAGCGCTCTAAAATGCTTTGAAAATTCAAAGACATCTTTCAATGGTTAACTAAAGCAAGGCGCAATATCAGACCTTAATATTGACCCATAATATTTAACTTGAACCAGGTATTATATCACAGGGTAATAGTGTACCCTACCACAGGAAATAATTATAGGTCAATTAGGGGGTACACTATGTATATTTTAAATAGTGCATTAAAACAAGGAAATTCGAAGACACTTTTCTATGTTAACTAACGGCACGGTATCGGACCTTAATATTGACCTATAATTTTTAATTGGACCACGTATTATATTACAGGGTTATAGTGTACCCTACCACAGGAAATAATTATAGGTCAATTAGGGGGTACACAGAGTGACCCTAAAGTTTACTATGTATGCCTATGCGAAATAAAGTGTTCTGAGAAGCTTAAAATGAGGAAATAAGCGTTCTAAAATGCTTTAAAAATTCAAAGACATTTTTCTATGTTAACTAACGGCACGGTATCGGTCCTTAATATTGACCAATAATTTTTAACTTGGACCACGTATTATATTACAGGGTAATAGTGTACCCTACCACAGGAAATAATTATAGGTCATTTAGGGGGTACACAGCGTGACCCTAAATTTTACTATGTATGCCTATGCGAAATAGAGTGTTCTGAGATGCTTAAAATGAAGAAATAAGCGTTCTAAAATGCTTTAAAAATTCAAAGACATCTTTCAATGGTTAACTAACGCTAGGCGCAATATCAGACCTTAATATAGACCCATAATATTTAAATTGGACCAGGTATTATATTACAGGGTAATAGTGTACCCTGCCACAGGAAATAATTATAGGTCAATTAGGGGGTACACTATGTATATTTTAAATAGTGTATTAAAACAAGGAAATACGAAGACACTTTTCTATGTTAACTAACGGCCCGGTATCGGACCTTAATATTGACCTATAATTTTTAAATTGGACCACGTATTATATTATAGGGTAATAGTGTACCCTACCACAAGAAATAACTATAGGTCAATTAGGGAGTACACAGCGTGACCCTAAAGTTCTCTATGTATGCCTCTGCGAAATAGAGTGTTCTGAGAAGCATAAAATGAAGAAATAAGCGTTCTAAAATGCTTTAAAAATTCAAAGACATCTTTCAATGGTTAACTAACGCTAGGCGCAATATCAGACCTTAATATTGACCCATAATATTTAAATTGGACCAGGTATTATATTACAGGGTAATAGTGTACCCTGCCACAGGAAATAATTATAGGTCAATTAGGGGGTACACTATGTATATTTTAAATAGTGTATTAAAACAAGGAAATACGAAGACACTTTTCTATGTTAACTAACGGCCCGGTATCGGACCTTAATATTGACCTATAATTTTTAAATTGGACCACGTATTATATTACAGGGTTATGGTGTATCCTACCACAGGAAATAATTATAGGTCAATTAGGGGGTACACAGCGTGACCCTAAAGTTTACTATGTATGCCTATGCGAAATAAAGTGTTCTGAGAAGCTTAAAATGAAGAAATAAGCGTTCTAAAATGCTTTAAAAATTCAAAGACATCTTTCAATGGTTAACTAACGCTAGGCGCAATATCAGACCTTAATATTGACCCATAATATTTAAATTGGACCAGGTATTATATTACAGGGTAATAGTGTACCCTGCCACAGGAAATAATTATAGGTCAATTAGGGGGTACACTATGTATATTTTAAATAGTGCATTAAAACAAGGAAATTCGAAGACACTTTTCTATGTTAACTAACGGCCCGGTATCGGACCTTAATATTGACCTATAATTTTTAAATTGGACCACGTATTATATTACAGGGTTATGGTGTATCCTACCACAGGAAATAATTATAGGTCAATTAGGGGGTACACAGCGTGACCCTAAAGTTCTCTATGTATGCCTCTGCGAAATAGAGTGTTCTGAGAAGCTTAAAATGAAGAAATAAGCGTTCTAAAATGCTTTAAAAATTCAAAGACATCTTTCAATGGTTAACTAACGCTAGGCGCAATATCAGACCTTAATATTGACCCATAATATTTAAATTGGACCAGGTATTATATTACAGGGTAATAGTGTACCCTGCCACAGGAAATAATTATAGGTCAATTAGGGGGTACACTATGTATATTTTAAATAGTGTATTAAAACAAGGAAATACGAAGACACTTTTCTATGTTAACTAACGGCCCGGTATCGGACCTTAATATTGACCTATAATTTTTAAATTGGACCACGTATTATATTATAGGGTAATAGTGTTCCCTACCACAAGAAATAATTATAGGTCAATTAGGGAGTACACAGCGTAACCCTAAAGTTCTCTATGTATGCCTCTGCGAAATAGAGTGTTCTGAGAAGCTTAAAATGAAGAAATAAGCGTTCTAAAATGCTTTAAAAATTCAAAGACATCTTTCAATGGTTAACTAACGCTAGGCGCAATATCAGACCTTAATATTGACCCATAATATTTAAATTGGACTAGGTATTATATTACAGGGTAATAGTGTACCCTACCACAGGAAATAATTATAGGTCAATTAGGGGGTACACAGAGTGACCCTAAAGTTTACTATGTATGCCTATGCGAAATAAAGTGTTCTGAGAAGCTTAAAATGAGGAAATAAGCGTTCTAAAATGCTTTAAAAATTCAAAGACATTTTTCTATGTTAACTAACGGCACGGTATCGGACCTTAATATTGACCTATAATTTTTAAATTGGACCACGTATTATATTACAGGGTAATAGTGTACCCTACCACAGGAAATAATTATACGTCATTTAGGGGGTACACAGCGTGACCCTAAATTTTACTATGTATGCCTATGCGAAATAGAGTGTTCTGAGATGCTTAAAATGAAGAAATAAGCGTTCTAAAATGCTTTAAAAATTCAAAGACATCTTTCAATGGTTAACTAACGCTAGGCGCAATATCAGACCTTAATATTGACCCATAATATTTAAATTGGACCAGGTATTATATTACAGGGTAATAGTGTACCCTGCCACAGGAAATAATTATAGGTCAATTAGGGGGTACACTATGTATATTTTAAATAGTGTATTAAAACAAGGAAATACGAAGACACATTTCTATGTTAACTAACGGCCCGGTATCGGACCTTAATATTGACCTATAATTTTTAAATTGGACCACGTATTATATTATAGGGTAATAGTGTACCCTACCACAGGAAATAATTATAGGTCAATTAGGGGGTACACAGAGTGACCCTAAAGTTTACTATGTATGCCTATGCGAAATAAAGTGTTCTGAGAAGCTTAAAATGAAGAAATAAGCGTTCTAAAATGCTTTAAAAATTCAAAGACATCTTTCAATGGTTAACTAACGCAAGGCGCGATATCAGACCTTAATATGGAACCATAATATTTCAATTAGACCAGGTATTATATTACAGGGAAATAGTGTACCCTACAACATGAAATAATTATAGGTCAATTAGGGGGTACACTATGTATATTTTAAATAGTGCATTAAAACAAGAAAATACGAAGACAATTTTCTATGTTAACTAACGGCACGGTATCGGACCTTAATATTGACCTGTAATTTTTAAATTGGACCACGTATTATATTACAGGGTTATAGTGTACCCTACCACAGGAAATAATTATAGGTCAATTAGGGGGTACACAGAGTGACCCTAAAGTTTACTATGTATGCCTATGCGAAATAAAGTGTTCTGAGAAGCTTAAGATGAGGAAATAAGCGTTCTAAAAGGCTTTAAAAATTCAAAGACATTTTTCTATGTTAACTAACGGCACGGTATCGGACCTTAATATTGACCTATAATTTTTAAATTGGACCACGTATTATATTACAGGGTAATAGTGTACCCTACCACAGGAAATACTTATAGGTCATTTACGGGGTACACAGCGTGACCCTAAATTTTACTATGTATGCCTCTGCGAAATAGAGTGTTCTGAGATGCTTAAAATGAAGAAATAAGCGCTCTAAAATGCTTTGAAAATTCAAAGACATCTTTCAATGGTTAACTAAAGCAAGGCGCAATATCAGACCTTAATATTGACCCATAATATTTAACTTGAACCAGGTATTATATCACAGGGTAATAGTGTACCCTACCACAGGAAATAATTATAGGTCAATTAGGGGGTACACTATGTATATTTTAAATAGTGCATTAAAACAAGGAAATTCGAAGACACTTTTCTATGTTAACTAACGGCACGGTATCGGACCTTAATATTGACCTATAATTTTTAATTGGACCACGTATTATATTACAGGGTTATAGTGTACCCTACCACAGGAAATAATTATAGGTCAATTAGGGGGTACACAGAGTGACCCTAAAGTTTACTATGTATGCCTATGCGAAATAAAGTGTTCTGAGAAGCTTAAAATGAGGAAATAAGCGTTCTAAAATGCTTTAAAAATTCAAAGACATTTTTCTATGTTAACTAACGGCACGGTATCGGACCTTAATATTGACCAATAATTTTTAACTTGGACCACGTATTATATTACAGGGTAATAGTGTACCCTACCACAGGAAATAATTATAGGTCATTTAGGGGGTACACAGCGTGACCCTAAATTTTACTATGTATGCCTATGCGAAATAGAGTGTTCTGAGATGCTTAAAATGAAGAAATAAGCGTTCTAAAATGCTTTAAAAATTCAAAGACATCTTTCAATGGTTAACTAACGCTAGGCGCAATATCAGACCTTAATATAGACCCATAATATTTAAATTGGACCAGGTATTATATTACAGGGTAATAGTGTACCCTGCCACAGGAAATAATTATAGGTCAATTAGGGGGTACACTATGTATATTTTAAATAGTGTATTAAAACAAGGAAATACGAAGACACTTTTCTATGTTAACTAACGGCCCGGTATCGGACCTTAATATTGACCTATAATTTTTAAATTGGACCACGTATTATATTATAGGGTAATAGTGTACCCTACCACAAGAAATAACTATAGGTCAATTAGGGAGTACACAGCGTGACCCTAAAGTTCTCTATGTATGCCTCTGCGAAATAGAGTGTTCTGAGAAGCATAAAATGAAGAAATAAGCGTTCTAAAATGCTTTAAAAATTCAAAGACATCTTTCAATGGTTAACTAACGCTAGGCGCAATATCAGACCTTAATATTGACCCATAATATTTAAATTGGACCAGGTATTATATTACAGGGTAATAGTGTACCCTGCCACAGGAAATAATTATAGGTCAATTAGGGGGTACACTATGTATATTTTAAATAGTGTATTAAAACAAGGAAATACGAAGACACTTTTCTATGTTAACTAACGGCCCGGTATCGGACCTTAATATTGACCTATAATTTTTAAATTGGACCACGTATTATATTACAGGGTTATGGTGTATCCTACCACAGGAAATAATTATAGGTCAATTAGGGGGTACACAGCGTGACCCTAAAGTTTACTATGTATGCCTATGCGAAATAAAGTGTTCTGAGAAGCTTAAAATGAAGAAATAAGCGTTCTAAAATGCTTTAAAAATTCAAAGACATCTTTCAATGGTTAACTAACGCTAGGCGCAATATCAGACCTTAATATTGACCCATAATATTTAAATTGGACCAGGTATTATATTACAGGGTAATAGTGTACCCTGCCACAGGAAATAATTATAGGTCAATTAGGGGGTACACTATGTATATTTTAAATAGTGCATTAAAACAAGGAAATTCGAAGACACTTTTCTATGTTAACTAACGGCCCGGTATCGGACCTTAATATTGACCTATAATTTTTAAATTGGACCACGTATTATATTACAGGGTTATGGTGTATCCTACCACAGGAAATAATTATAGGTCAATTAGGGGGTACACAGCGTGACCCTAAAGTTCTCTATGTATGCCTCTGCGAAATAGAGTGTTCTGAGAAGCTTAAAATGAAGAAATAAGCGTTCTAAAATGCTTTAAAAATTCAAAGACATCTTTCAATGGTTAACTAACGCTAGGCGCAATATCAGACCTTAATATTGACCCATAATATTTAAATTGGACCAGGTATTATATTACAGGGTAATAGTGTACCCTGCCACAGGAAATAATTATAGGTCAATTAGGGGGTACACTATGTATATTTTAAATAGTGTATTAAAACAAGGAAATACGAAGACACTTTTCTATGTTAACTAACGGCCCGGTATCGGACCTTAATATTGACCTATAATTTTTAAATTGGACCACGTATTATATTATAGGGTAATAGTGTTCCCTACCACAAGAAATAATTATAGGTCAATTAGGGAGTACACAGCGTAACCCTAAAGTTCTCTATGTATGCCTCTGCGAAATAGAGTGTTCTGAGAAGCTTAAAATGAAGAAATAAGCGTTCTAAAATGCTTTAAAAATTCAAAGACATCTTTCAATGGTTAACTAACGCTAGGCGCAATATCAGACCTTAATATTGACCCATAATATTTAAATTGGACTAGGTATTATATTACAGGGTAATAGTGTACCCTACCACAGGAAATAATTATAGGTCAATTAGGGGGTACACAGAGTGACCCTAAAGTTTACTATGTATGCCTATGCGAAATAAAGTGTTCTGAGAAGCTTAAAATGAGGAAATAAGCGTTCTAAAATGCTTTAAAAATTCAAAGACATTTTTCTATGTTAACTAACGGCACGGTATCGGACCTTAATATTGACCTATAATTTTTAAATTGGACCACGTATTATATTACAGGGTAATAGTGTACCCTACCACAGGAAATAATTATACGTCATTTAGGGGGTACACAGCGTGACCCTAAATTTTACTATGTATGCCTATGCGAAATAGAGTGTTCTGAGATGCTTAAAATGAAGAAATAAGCGTTCTAAAATGCTTTAAAAATTCAAAGACATCTTTCAATGGTTAACTAACGCAAGGCGCAATATCAGACCTTAATATTGACCCATAATATTCAACTTGAACCAGGTATTATATCACAGGGTAATAGTGTACCCTACCACAGGAAATAATTATAGGTCAATTAGGGGGTACACTATGTATATTTTAAATAGTGCATTAAAACAAGGAAATTCGAAGACACTTTTCTATGTTAACTAACGGCACGGTATCGGAACTTAATATTGACCTATAATTTTTAAATTGGACCACGTATTATATTACAGGGTTATGGTGCATCCTACCACAGGAAATAATTATAGGTCAATTAGGGGGTACACAGCGTGACCCTAAAGTTTACTATGTATGCCTCTGCGAAATAGAGTGTTCTGAGAAGCTTAAAATGAAGAAATAAGCGTTCTAAAATGCTTTAAAAATTCAAAGACATCTTTCAATGGTTAACTAACGCTAGGCGCAATATCAGACCTTAATATTGACCCATAATATTTAAATTGGACCAGGTATTATATTACAGGGTAATAGTGTACCCTGCCACAGGAAATAATTATAGGTCAATTAGGGGGTACACTATGTATATTTTAAATAGTGTATTAAAACAAGGAAATACGAAGACACATTTCTATGTTAACTAACGGCCCGGTATCGGACCTTAATATTGACCTATAATTTTTAAATTGGACCACGTATTATATTACAGGGTTATGGTGTATCCTACCACAGGAAATAATTATAGGTCAATTAGGGGGTACACAGCGTGACCCTAAAGTTTACTATGTATGCCTATGCGAAATAAAGTGTTCTGAGAAGCTTAAAATGAAGAAATAAGCGTTCTAAAATGCTTTAAAAATTCAAAGACATCTTTCAATGGTTAACTAACGCTAGGCGCAATATCAGACCTTAATATTGACCCATAATATTTAAATTGGACCAGGTATTATATTACAGGGTAATAGTGTACCCTGCCACAGGAAATAATTATAGGTCAATTAGGGGGTACACTATGTATATTTTAAATAGTGTATTAAAACAAGGAAATACGAAGACACTTTTCTATGTTAACTAACGGCCCGGTATCGGACCTTAATATTGACCTATAATTTTTAAATTGGACCACGTATTATATTATAGGGTAATAGTGTTCCCTACCACAAGAAATAATTATAGGTCAATTAGGGAGTACACAGCGTAACCCTAAAGTTCTCTATGTATGCCTCTGCGAAATAGAGTGTTCTGAGAAGCTTAAAATGAAGAAATAAGCGTTCTAAAATGCTTTAAAAATTCAAAGACATCTTTCAATGGTTAACTAACGCTAGGCGCAATATCAGACCTTAATATTGACCCATAATATTTAAATTGGACTAGGTATTATATTACAGGGTAATAGTGTACCCTGTCACAGGAAATAATTATAGGTCAATTAGGGGGTACACTATGTATATTTTAAATAGTGTATTAAAACAAGGAAATACGCAGACACTTTTCTATGTTAACTAACGGCCCGGTATCGGACCTTAATATTGACCTATAATTTTTAAATTGGACCACGTATTATATTATAGGGTAATAGTGTACCCTACCACAAGAAATAATTATAGGTCAATTAGGGAGTACACAGCGTGACCCTAAAGTTCTCTATGTATGCCTCTGCGAAATAGAGTGTTCTGAGAAGCTTAAAATGAAGAAATAAGCGTTCTAAAATGCTTTAAAAATTCAAAGACATCTTTCAATGTTTAACTAACGCTAGGCGCAATATCAGACCTTAATATTGACCCATAATATTTAAATTGGACCAGGTATTATATTACAGGGTAATAGTGTACCCTACCACAGGAAATAATTATAGGTCATTTAGGGGGTACACTATGTATATTTTAAATAGTGCATTAAAACAAGGAAATACGAAGACACTTTTCTATTTTAACTAACGGCACGGTATCGGACCTTATTATTGACCTATAATTTTTAAATTGCACCACGTATTATATTACAGGGTAATAGTGTACCTTACCACAGGAAATAATTATAGGTCAATTAGGTGGTACACAGCGTGACCCTAAAGTCTACTATGTATGCCTATGCGAAATAGAGTGTTCTGAGAAGCTTAAAATGAAGAAATAAGCGTTCTAAAATGCTTTAAAAATTCAAAGACATCTTTCAATGGTTAACTAACGCAAGGCGCGATATCAGACCTTAATATGGAACCATAATATTTCAATTAGACCAGGTATTATATTACAGGGAAATAGTGTACCCTACAACAGGAAATAATTATAGGTCAATTAGGGGGTACACTATGTATATTTTAAATAGTGCATTAAAACAAGAAAATACGAAGACAATTTTCTATGTTAACTAACGGCACGGTATCGGACCTTAATATTGACCTATAATTTTTAAATTGGACCACGTATTATATTACAGGGTTATAGTGTACCCTACCACAGGAAATAATTATAGGTCAATTAGGGGGTACACAGAGTGACCCTAAAGTTTACTATGTATGCCTATGCGAAATAAAGTGTTCTGAGAAGCTTAAGATGAGGAAATAAGCGTTCTAAAATGCTTTAAAAATTCAAAGACATTTTTCTATGTTAACTAACGGCATGGTATCGGACCTTAATATTGACCTATAATTTTTAAATTGGACCACCTATTATATTACAGGGTATTAGTGTACCCTATCACAGGAAATAATTATAGGTCATTTAGGGGGTACACTATGTATATTTTAAATAGTGCATTAAAACAAGGAAATACGAAGACACTTTTCTATGTTAACTAACGGCACGGTATCGGACCTTAATATTGACCTATAATTTTTAAATTGTACCACGTATTATATTATAGGGTAATAGTGTACCTTACCACAGGAAATAATTTTAGGTCAATTAGGTGGTACACAGCGTGACCCTAAAGTCTACTATGTATGCCTATGCGAAATAGAGTGTTCTGAGAAGCTTAAAATGAAGAAATAAGCGTTCTAAAATGCTTTAAAAATTCAAAGACATCTTTCAATGGTTAACTAACGCAAGGCGCGATATCAGACCTTAATATGGAACCATAATATTTCAATTAGACCAGGTATTATATTACAGGGAAATAGTGTACCCTACAACAGGAAATAATTATAGGTCAATTAGGGGGTACACTATGTATATTTTAAATAGTGCATTAAAACAAGAAAATACGAAGACACTTTTCTATGTTAACTAACGGCACGGTATCGGACCTTAATATTGACCTATAATTTTTAAATTGGACCACGTATTATATTACAGGGTTATAGTGTACCCTGCCACAGGAAATAATTATAGGTCAATTAGGGGGTACACAGAGTGACCCTAAAGTTTACTATATATGCCTATGCGAAATAAAGTGTTCTGAGAAGCTTAATATGAGGAAATAAGCGTTCTAAAATGCTTTAAAAATTCAAAGACATTTTTCTATGTTAACTAACGGCACGGTATCGGACCTTAATATTGACCTATAATTTTTAAATTGGACCACGTATTATATTACAGGGTAATAGTGTACCCTACCACAGGAAATAATTATAGGTCATTTAGGGGGTACACAGCGTGACCCTAAATTTTACTATGTATGCCTATGCGAAATAGAGTGTTCTGAGATGCTTAAAATGAAGAAATAAGCGTTCTAAAATGCTTTAAAAATTCAAAGACATCTTTCAATGGTTAACTAACGCAAGGCGCAATATCAGACCTTAATATTGACCCATAATATTTAACTTGAACCAGGTATTATATCACAGGGTAATAGTGTACCCTACCACAGGAAATAATTATAGGTCAATTAGGGGGTACACTATGTATATTTTAAATAGAGCATTAAAACAAGGAAATTCGAAGACACTTTTCTATGTTAACTAACGGCACGGTATCGGACCTTAATATTGACCTATAATTTTTAAATTGGACCACGTATTATATTACAGGGTTATAGTGTACCCTACCACAGGAAATAATTATAGGTCAATTAGGGGGTACACAGAGTGACCCTAAAATTTACTATGTATGCCTATGCGAAATAAAGTGTTCTGAGAAGCTTAAAATGAGGAAATAAGCGTTCTAAAATGCTTTAAAAATTCAAAGACATTTTTCTATGTTAACTAACGGCACGGTATCGGACCTTAATATTGACCTATAATTTTTAAATTGGACCACGTATTATATTACAGGGTAATAGTGTACTCTACCACAGGAAATAATTATAGGTCAATTAGGGGGTACACAGCGTGACCCTAAATTTTACTATGTATGCCTATACGAAATAGAGTGTTCTGAGAAGCTTAAAATGAAGAAATTAGCGTTCTAAAATGCTTTAAAAATTCAAAGACATCTTTCAATGGTTAACTAACGCAAGGCGCAATATCAGACCTTAATATTGACCCATAATATTTGAATTGGACCAGGTATTATATTACAGGGTAATAGTGTTCCCTACCACAGGAAATAATTATAGGTCCATTAGGGGGTACACTATGTATATTTTAAATAGTGCATTAAAACAAGGAAATACGAAGACACTTTTCTATGTTAACTAACGGCACGGTATCGAACCTTAATATTGACCTATAATTTTTAAATTGGACCTCGTATTATATTACAGGGTAATAGTGTACCATACCACAGGAAATAATTATAGGTCAATTAGGGGGTACACAGCGTGACCCTAAAGTTTACTATGTATGCCTATGCGAAATAGAGTGTTCTGAGAAGCTTGAAATGAAGAAATAAGCGTTCTAAAATGCTTTAAAAATTCAAAGACATCTTTCAATGGTTAACTAACGCAAGGCGCGATATCAGACCTTAATAAGGAACCATAATATTTAAATTGGACCAGGTATTATATTACAGGGTAATAGTGTACCCTACCACAGGAAATAATTATAGGTCAATTAGGGGGTACACTATGTATATTTTAAATAGTGCATTAAAACAAGGAAATACGAAGACACTTTGCTATGTTAACTAACGGCACGGTATCGGACCTTAATATTGACCTATAATTTTTCAATTGGACCACGTATTATATTACAGGGTAATAGTGTGCCCTACCACAGGAAATAATTATAGTTCAATTAGGGGGTACACAGCGTGACCCTAAAGTTTACTATGTATGCCTATGCGAAATAGAGTGTTCTGAGAAGCTTAAAATGAAGAAATAAGCGTTCTAAAATGCTTTAAAAACTCAAAGACATCTTCCAATGGTTAACTAACGCAAGGCGCGATATCAGACCTTAATATGGAACCATAATATTTAAATTGGACCAGGTATTATATTACAGGGTAATAGTGTACCTTACCACAGGAATTAAATATAGGTCAATTAGGGGGTACACTATGTATATTTTAAATAGTACATTAAAACAAGGAAATTCGAAGACTCTTTTCTATGTTAACTAACGGCCCGGTATCGGACCTTAATATTGACCTATAATTTTTAAATTGGACCACGTATTATATTACATGGTAATAGTGTACCCTACCACAGGAAATAAATATAGGTCAATTAGGGGGTACACAGTGTGACCCTAAAGTTTACTATGTATGCCTATGCGAAATAAAGTGTTCTGAGAAGCTTAAAATGAAGAAATAAGCGTTCTAAAATGCTTTAGAAATTCAAAGACATCTTTCAATGGTTAACTAACGCTAGGCGCAATATTGGACCTTAATATTGACCCATAATATTTAAATTGGACCAGGTATTATATTACAGGGTATGAGTGTACCCTGCCACAGGAAATAATTATAGGTCAATTAGGGGGTACACTATGTATATTTTAAATAGTGCATTAAAACAAGGAAATACGAAGACACTTTTCTATGTTAACTAACGGCCCGGTATCGGACCTTGATATTGACCTATAATTTTTAAATTGGACCACGTATTATATTATAGGGTAATAGTGTACCCTACCACAAGAAATAATTATAGGTCAATTAGGGGGTACACAGTGTGACCCTAAAGTTTACTATGTATGCCTATGCGAAATAGAGTGTTCTGAGAAGCTTAAAATGAAGAAATAAGCGTTCTAAAATGCTTTAAAAATTCAAAGACATCTTTCAATGGTTAACTAACGCTAGGCGCAATATCAGACCTTAATATTGACCCATAATATTTAAATTGGACCAGATATTATATTACACGGTAATAGTGTACCCTGCCACAGGAAATAATTATAGGTCAATTAGGGGGTACACTATGTATATTTTAAATAGTGCAATAAAACAAGGAAATACGAAGACACTTTTCTATGTTAACTAACGGCACGGTACCGAACCTTAATATTGACCTATAATTTTTAAATTGGACCTCGTATTATATTACAGGGTAATAGTGTACCCTAATACAGGAAATAATTATAGGTCAATTAGGGGGTACACAGCGTGACCCTAAAGTTTACTATGTATGCCTATGCGAAATAGAGTGTTCTGAGAAGCTTAAAATTAAGAAATAAGCGTTCTAAAATGCTTTAAAAATTCAAAGTCATCTTTCAATTAATAACTAACGCAAGGCGCAATATCAGACCTTAATATTGACCCATAATATTTAAATTGGACCAGGTATTATATTACAGGGTAATAGTGTACCCTACCACAGGAAATAATTATAGGTCAATTAGGGGGTACACTATGTTTATTTTAAATAGTGCATTAAAACAAGGAAATTCGAAGACACTTTTCTATGTTAACTAACGGCACGGTATCGGACCTTAATATTGACCTATAATTTTTAAATTGGACCACGTATTATATTACAGGGTTATGGTGTATCCTAAAACAGGAAATAATTATAGGTCAATTAGGGGGTACACAGCGTGACCCTAAAATTTACTATGTATGCCTATGCGAAATAAAGTGTTCTGAGAAACTTAAAATGAGGTAATAAGCGTTCTAAAATGCTTTAAAAATTCAAAGACATTTTTCAATATTAACTAACGGCACGGTATCGGACCTTAATATTGACCTATAATTTTTAAATTGGACCACGTATTATATTACAGGGTAATAGTGTACCCTACCACAGGAAATAATTATAGGTCAATTAGGGGGTACACTATGTATATTTTAAATAGTGCATTAAAACAAGGAAATTCGAAGACACTTTTCTATGTTAACTAACGGCACGGTATCGGACCTTAATATTGACCTATAATTTTTAAATTGGACCACGTATTATATTACAGGGTTATAGTGTATCCTACCACAGGAAATAATTATAGGTCAATTAGGGGGTACACAGCGTGACCCTAAAGTTTACTATGTATGCCTATGCGAAATAAAGTGTTCTGAGAAGCTTAGAATGAGGAAATAAGCGTTCTAAAATGCTTTAAAAATTCAAAGTCATCTTTCAATTATTAACTAACGCAAGGCGCAGTATCAGACCTTAATATTGACCCATAAAATTTAAATTGTACCAGGTATTATATTACAGGGTAATAGTGTACCCTACCACAGGAAATAATTATAGGTCAATTAGGGGGTACACTATGTATATTTTAAATAGTGCATTAAAACAAGGAAATTCGAAGACACTTTTCTATGTTAACTAACGGCACGGTATCGGACCTTAATATTGACCTATAATTTTTAAATTGGACCACGTATTATATTACAGGATTATAGTGTATCCTACCACAGGAAATAATTATAGGTCAATTAGGGGGTACACAGCGTGACCCTAAAGTTTACTATGTATGCCTAAGCGAAATAAAGTGTTCTGAGAAGCTTAAAATGAGGAAATAAGTGTTCTAAAATGCTTTAAAAATTCAAAGACATTTTTCAATGTTAACTAACGGCGCGGTATCAGACCTTAATATTGACCTATAATTTTTAAAATGGACCACGTATTATATCACAGGGTTATAGTGTATCCTACCACAGGAAATAATTATAGGTCAATTAGGGGGTACACAGCGTGACCCTAAAGTTTACTATGTATGCCTATGCGAAATAAAGTGTTCTGAGAAGCTTAGAATGAGGAAATAAGCGTTCTAAAATGCTTTAAAAATTCAAAGACATTTTTCAATGTTAACTAACGGCACGGTATCGGACCTTAATATTGACCTATAATTTTTAAATTGGACCACGTGTTATATTACAGGGTAATAGTGTACCCTACCACAGGAAATAATTATAGGTCATTTAGGGGGTACACAGCGTGACCCTAAAGTTTACTATGTATGCCTATTCGAAATAGAGTGTTCTGAGAAGCTTAAAATTAAGAAATAAGCGTTCTAAAATGCTTTAAAAATTCAAAGTCATCTTTCAATTATTAACTAACGCAAGGCGCAATATCAGACCTTAATATTGACCCATAATATTTAAATTGGACCAGGTATTATATTACAGGGTAATAGTGTACCCTACCACAGGAAATAGTTATAGGTCAATTAGGGGGTACACTATGTATATTTTAAATAGTGCATTAAAACAAGGAAATTCGAAGACACTTTTCTATGTTAACTAATGGCACGGTATCGGACCTTAATATTGACCTATAATTTTTAAAATGGACCACGTATTATATTACAGGGTTATGGTGTATCCTACCACAGGAAATAATTATAGGTCAATTAGGGGGTACACAGCGTGACCCTAAAGTTTACTATGTATGCCTATGCGAAATAAAGTGTTCTGAGAAGCTTAAAATGAGGAAATAAGCGTTCTAAAATGCTTTAAAAATTCAAAGACGTTTTTCAATGTTAACTAACGGCACGGTATCGGACCTTAATATTGACCTATAATTTTTAAATTGGACCACGTATTATATTACAGGGTAATAGTGTACCCTACCACAGGAATTAAATATAGGTCAATTAGGGGGTACACTATGTATATTTTAAAAAGTACATTAAAACAAGGAAATTCGAAGACTCTTTTCTATGTTAACTAACGGCACGGTATCGGACCTTAATATTGACCTAAATTTTTTAAATTGGACCACGTATTATATTACAGGGTGATAGTGTACCCTACCACAGGAAATAATTATAGGTCATTTAGGGGGTACACAGCGTGACCCTAAATTTTACTATGTATGCCTATGCGAAATAGAGTGTTCTGAGAAGCTTAAAATGAAGAAATAAGCGTTCTAAAATGCTTTAAAAATTCAAAGACATCTTTCAAAGGTTAACTAACGCTAGGCGCAACATCAGACCTTAATATTGACCCATAATATTTAAATTAGACCAGGTAATATATTACAGGGTAATAGTGTACCCTACCACAGGAAATAATTATAGGTCAATTAGGGGGTACACTATGTATATTTTAAAAAGTACATTAAAACAAGGAAATTCGAAGACTCTTTTCTATGTTAACTAACGGCACGGTATCGGACCATAATATTGACCTAAAATTTTTAAATTGGACCACGTATTATATTACAGGGTGATAGTGTACCCTACCACTGGAAATAATTATAGGTCATTTAGGGGGTACACAGCGTGACCCTAAATTTTACTATGTATGCCTATGCGAAATAGAGTGTTCTGAGAAGCTTAAAATGAAGAAATAAGCGTTCTAAAATGCTTTAAAAATTCAAAGACATCTTTCAATGGTTAACTAGCGCAAGGCGTTATATCAGACCTTAATATTGACCCATAATATTTAAGTTGGACCAGGTATTATATTACAGGGTAATAGTGTACCCTACCACAGGAAATAATTATAGGTCAATTAGGGGGTACACTATGTATATTTTAAATAGTGCATTAAAACAAGGAAATACGAAGACTCTTTTCTATGTTAACTAACGGCACGGTATCGGACCTTAATATTGACCTATACTTTTTAAATTGGACCTCGTATTATATTACAGGGTGATAGTGTACCCTACCACAGAAAATAATTATAGGACAATTAGGGGGTACACAGCGTGACCCTAAAGTTTACTATGTATGCCTATGCGAAATAAAGTGTTCTGAGAAGCTTAAAATGAAGAAATAAGCGTTCTAAAATGCTTTAAAAATTCAAAGACATCTTTCAATTTGTAACTAACGCAAGGCGCGATATCAGACCTTAATATAGAACCATAATATTTAAATTGGACCAGGTATTATATTACAGGGTAATAGTGTACCCTAGAACAGGAAATAATTATAGGTCAATTAGGGGGTACACTATGTATATTTTAAATAGTGCATTAAAACAAGGAAATTCGAAGACACTTTTCTATGTTAACTAACGGCACGGTATCGGACCTTAATATTGACCTATAATTTTTAAATTGGACCACGTATTATATTACAGGGTTATAGTGTACCCTACCACAGGAAATAATTATAGGTCAATTAGGGGGTACACAGCACGACCCTAAAGTTTACTATGTATGCCTATGCGAAATAAAGTGTTCTGAGAAGCTTAAAATGAGGAAATAAGCGTTCTAAAATGCTTTAAAAATTCAAAGACATCTTTCAATGGTTAACTATCGCAAGGCGCGATATCAGACCTTAATATGGAACCATAATATTTAAATTGGACCAGGTATTATATTACAGGGTAAAAGTGTGCCCTACAACAGGAAATAATTATAGGTCAATTAGGGGGTACACTATGTATATTTTAAATAGTGCATTAAAACAAGGAAATTCGAAGACTCTTTTCTATGTTAACTAACGGTAGGGTATCGGACCTTAATATTGACCTAAAATTTTTAAATTGGACCACGTATTATATTACAGGGTGATAGTGTACCCTACCACAGAAAAAAATTATAGGTCAATTAGGGGGTACTCAGCGTGACCCTAAAGTTTACTATGTATGCCTATGCGAAATAAAGTGTTCTGAGAAGCCTAAAATGAAGAAATAAGCGTTCTAAAATGCTTTAAAAATTCAAAGACACTTTTCTATGTTAACTAACGGCACGGTATCGGACCTTAATATTGACCTATAATTTTTTAATTGGACCACGTATTATATTATAGGGTAATAGTGTACCCTACCACAGGAAATAATTATAGGTCAATTAGGGGGTACACAGCGTGACCCTAAAGTTTACTATGTATGCCTATGCGAAATAGAGTGTTCTGAGAATCTTAAAATGAAGAAATAAGCGTTCTAAAATGCTTTAAAAATTCAAAGACATCTTTCAAAGGTTAACTATCGCAAGGCGCGATATCAGACCTTAATATGGAACCATAATATTGAAATTGGACCAGGTATTATATTACAGGGTAAAAGTGTGCCCTACAACAGGAAATAATTATAGGTCAATTAGGGGGTACACTATGTATATTTTAAATAGTGCATTAAAACAAGGAAATTCGAAGACTCTTTTCTATGTTAACTAACGGTAGGGAATCGGACCTTAATATTGACCTAAAATTTTTAAATTGGACCACGTATTATATTACAGGGTGATAGTGTACCCTACCACAGAAAAAAATTATAGGTCAATTAGGGGGTACTCAGCGTGACCCTAAAGTTTACTATGTATGCCTATGGGAAATAAACTGTTCTGAGAAGCTTAAAATGAGGAAATAAGCGTTCTAAAATGCTTTAAAAATTCCAAGACACTTTTCTATGTTAACTAACGGCACGGTATCGGACCTTAATATTGACCTATAATTTTTTAATTGGACCACGTATTATATTATAGGGTAATAGTGTACCCTACCACAGGAAATAATTATAGGTCAATTAGGGGGTACACAGCGTGACCCTAAAGTTTACTATGTATGCCTATGCGAAATAGAGTGTTCTGAGAATCTTAAAATGAAGAAATAAGCGTTCTAAAATGCTTTAAAAATTCAAAGACATCTTTCAAAGGTTAACTAACGCTAGGCGCAATATCAGACCTTAATATTGACCCATAATATTTAATTTGGACCAGGTATTATATTACAGGGTAATAGTGTACCCTACCACAGGAAATAATTATAGGTCAATTAGGGGGTACACTATGTATATTTTAAATAGTGCATTAAAACAAGGAAATACGAAGACTCTTTTCTATGTTAACTAACGGCACGGTATCGGACCTTAATATTGACCTATACTTTTTAAATTGGACCTCGTATTATATTACAGGGTAATAGTGTACCCTAAGACAGGAAATAATTATAGGTCAATTAGGGGGTACACAGCGTGACCCTAAAGTTTACTATGTATGCCTATGCGAAATAGAGTGTTCTGAGAAGCTTAAAATGAAGAAATAAGCGTTCTAAAATGCTTTAAAAATTCAAAGACATCTTTCAATGGTTAACTAACGCAAGGCGCGATATCAGACCTTAATATGGAACCATAATATTTAAATTGGACCAGGTATTATATTACAGGGTAATAGTGTACCCTACAACAGGAAATAATTATAGGTCAATTAGGGGGTACACTATGTATATTTTAAATAGTGCATTAAAACAAGGAAATTCGAAGACTCTTTTCTATGTTAACTAACGGTAGGGTATCGGACCTTAATATTGACCTAAAATTTTTAAATTGGAAAACGTATTATATTACAGGGTGATAGTGTACCCTACCACAGAAAATAATTATAGGACAATTAGGGGGTACACAGCGTGACCCTAAAGTTTACTATGTATGCCTATGCGAAATAAAGTGTTCTGAGAAGCTTAAAATGAAGAAATAAGCGTTCTAAAATGCTTTAAAAATTCAAAGACATCTTTCAATTTGTAACTAACGCAAGGCGCGATATCAGACCTTAATATAGAACCATAATATTTAAATTGGACCAGGTATTATATTACAGGGTAATAGTGTACCCTACAACAGGAAATAATTATAGGTCAATTAGGGGGTACACTATGTATATTTTAAATAGTGCATTAAAACAAGGAAATTCGAAGACTCTTTTCTATGTTAACTAACGGTAGGGTATCGGACCTTAATATTGACCTAAAATTTTTAAATTGGACCACGTATTATATTACAGGGTGATAGTGTACCCTACCACAGAAAAAAATTATAGGTCAATTAGGGGGTACTCAGCGTGACCCTAAAGTTTACTATGTATGCCTATGCGAAATAAAGTGTTCTGAGAAGCCTAAAATGAAGAAATAAGCGTTCTAAAATGCTTTAAAAATTCAAAGACACTTTTCTATGTTAACTAACGGCACGGTATCGGACCTTAATATTGACCTATAATTTTTTAATTGGACCACGTATTATATTATAGGGTAATAGTGTACCCTACCACAGGAAATAATTATAGGTCAATTAGGGGGTACACAGCGTGACCCTAAAGTTTACTATGTATGCCTATGCGAAATAGAGTGTTCTGAGAATCTTAAAATGAAGAAATAAGCGTTCTAAAATGCTTTAAAAATTCAAAGACATCTTTCAAAGGTTAACTATCGCAAGGCGCGATATCAGACCTTAATATGGAACCATAATATTGAAATTGGACCAGGTATTATATTACAGGGTAAAAGTGTGCCCTACAACAGGAAATAATTATAGGTCAATTAGGGGGTACACTATGTATATTTTAAATAGTGCATTAAAACAAGGAAATTCGAAGACTCTTTTCTATGTTAACTAACGGTAGGGAATCGGACCTTAATATTGACCTAAAATTTTTAAATTGGACCACGTATTATATTACAGGGTGATAGTGTACCCTACCACAGAAAAAAATTATAGGTCAATTAGGGGGTACTCAGCGTGACCCTAAAGTTTACTATGTATGCCTATGGGAAATAAACTGTTCTGAGAAGCTTAAAATGAGGAAATAAGCGTTCTAAAATGCTTTAAAAATTCCAAGACACTTTTCTATGTTAACTAACGGCACGGTATCGGACCTTAATATTGACCTATAATTTTTTAATTGGACCACGTATTATATTATAGGGTAATAGTGTACCCTACCACAGGAAATAATTATAGGTCAATTAGGGGGTACACAGCGTGACCCTAAAGTTTACTATGTATGCCTATGCGAAATAGAGTGTTCTGAGAATCTTAAAATGAAGAAATAAGCGTTCTAAAATGCTTTAAAAATTCAAAGACATCTTTCAAAGGTTAACTAACGCTAGGCGCAATATCAGACCTTAATATTGACCCATAATATTTAATTTGGACCAGGTATTATATTACAGGGTAATAGTGTACCCTACCACAGGAAATAATTATAGGTCAATTAGGGGGTACACTATGTATATTTTAAATAGTGCATTAAAACAAGGAAATACGAAGACTCTTTTCTATGTTAACTAACGGCACGGTATCGGACCTTAATATTGACCTATACTTTTTAAATTGGACCTCGTATTATATTACAGGGTAATAGTGTACCCTAAGACAGGAAATAATTATAGGTCAATTAGGGGGTACACAGCGTGACCCTAAAGTTTACTATGTATGCCTATGCGAAATAGAGTGTTCTGAGAAGCTTAAAATGAAGAAATAAGCGTTCTAAAATGCTTTAAAAATTCAAAGACATCTTTCAATGGTTAACTAACGCAAGGCGCGATATCAGACCTTAATATGGAACCATAATATTTAAATTGGACCAGGTATTATATTACAGGGTAATAGTGTACCCTACAACAGGAAATAATTATAGGTCAATTAGGGGGTACACTATGTATATTTTAAATAGTGCATTAAAACAAGGAAATTCGAAGACTCTTTTCTATGTTAACTAACGGTAGGGTATCGGACCTTAATATTGACCTAAAATTTTTAAATTGGAAAACGTATTATATTACAGGGTGATAGTGTACCCTACCACAGAAAATAATTATAGGACAATTAGGGGGTACACAGCGTGACCCTAAAGTTTACTATGTATGCCTATGCGAAATAAAGTGTTCTGAGAAGCTTAAAATGAAGAAATAAGCGTTCTAAAATGCTTTAAAAATTCAAAGACATCTTTCAATTTGTAACTAACGCAAGGCGCGATATCAGACCTTAATATAGAACCATAATATTTAAATTGGACCAGGTATTATATTACAGGGTAATAGTGTACCCTACAACAGGAAATAATTATAGGTCAATTAGGGGGTACACTATGTATATTTTAAATAGTGCATTAAAACAAGGAAATTCGAAGACACTTTTCTATGTTAACTAACGGCACGGTATCGGACCTTAATATTGACCTATAATTTTTAAATTGGACCACGTATTATATTACAGGGTTATAGTGTACCCTACCACAGGAAATAATTATAGGTCAATTAGGGGGTACACAGCGCGACCCTAAAGTTTACTATGTATGCCTATGCGAAATAAAGTGTTCTGAGAAGCTTAAAATGAGGAAATAAGCGTTCTAAAATGCTTTAAAAATTCAAAGACATTTTTCAATGTTAACTAACGGCACGGTATCGGACCTTAATATTGACCTATAATTTTTAATTTGGACCACGTATTATATTTCCGGGTAATAGTGTACCCTACCACAGGAAATAATTATAGGTCATTTAGGGGGTACACAGCGTGACCCTAAAGTTTACTATGTATGCCTATGCGAAATAGAGTGTTCTGAGAAGCTTAAAATTAAGAAATAAGCGTTCTAAAATGCTTTAAAAATTCAAAGACATCTTTCAATGGTTAACTATCGCAAGGCGCGATATCAGACCTTAATATGGAACCATAATATTTAAATTGGACCAGGTATTATATTACAGGGTAAAAGTGTGCCCTACAACAGGAAATAATTATAGGTCAATTAGGGGGTACACTATGTATATTTTAAATAGTGCATTAAAACAAGGAAATTCGAAGACTCTTTTCTATGTTAACTAACGGTAGGGTATCGGACCTTAATATTGACCTAAAATTTTTAAATTGGACCACGTATTATATAACAGGGTGATAGTGTACCCTACCACAGAAAAAAATTATAGGTCAATTAGGGGGTACTCAGCGTGACCCTAAAGTTTACTATGTATGCCTATGCGAAATAAAGTGTTCTGAGAAGCCTAAAATGAAGAAATAAGCGTTCTAAAATGCTTTAAAAATTCAAAGACATCTTTCAATGGTTACCTAACGCAAGGCGCAGTATCAGACCTTAATATTGACCCATAAAATTTAAATTGTACCAGGTATTATATTACAGGGTAATAGTGTACCCTACCACAGGAAATAATTATAGGTCAATTAGGGGGTACACTATGTATATTTTAAATAGTGCATTAAAACAAGGAAATTCGAAGACACTTTTCTATGTTAACTAACGGCACGGTATCGGACCTTAATATTGACCTATAATTTTTAAATTGGACCACGTATTATATTACAGGATTATAGTGTATCCTACCACAGGAAATAATTATAGGTCAATTAGGGGGTACACAGCGTGACCCTAAAGTTTACTATGTATGCCTAAGCGAAATAAAGTGTTCTGAGAAGCTTAAAATGAGGAAATAAGTGTTCTAAAATGCTTTAAAAATTCAAAGACATTTTTCAATGTTAACTAACGGCGCGGTATCAGACCTTAATATTGACCTATAATTTTTAAAATGGACCACGTATTATATCACAGGGTTATAGTGTATCCTACCACAGGAAATAATTATAGGTCAATTAGGGGGTACACAGCGTGACCCTAAAGTTTACTATGTATGCCTATTCGAAATAGAGTGTTCTGAGAAGCTTAAAATTAAGAAATAAGCGTTCTAAAATGCTTTAAAAATTCAAAGTCATCTTTCAATTATTAACTAACGCAAGGCGCAATATCAGACCTTAATATTGAACCATAATATTTAAATTGGACCAGGTATTATATTACAGGGTAATAGTGTACCCTACCACAGGAAATAGTTATAGGTCAATTAGGGGGTACACTATGTATATTTTAAATAGTGCATTAAAACAAGGAAATTCGAAGACACTTTTCTATGTTAACTAACGGCACGGTATCGGACCTTAATATTGACCTATAATTTTTAAAATGGACCACGTATTATATTACAGGGTTATGGTGTATCCTACCACAGGAAATAATTATAGGTCAATTAGGGGGTACACAGCGTGACCCTAAAGTTTACTATGTATGCCTATGCGAAATAAAGTGTTCTGAGAAGCTTAAAATGAGGAAATAAGCGTTCTAAAATGCTTTAAAAATTCAAAGACGTTTTTCAATGTTAACTAACGGCACGGTATCGGACCTTAATATTGACCTATAATTTTTAAATTGGACCACGTATTATATTACAGGGTAATAGTGTACCCTACCACAGGAAATAATTATAGGTCAACTAGGGGGTACACTATGTATATTTTAAATAGTGCATTAAAACAAGGAAATTCGTAGACACTTTTCTATGTTAACTAACGGCACGGTATCGGACCTTAATATTGACCTATAATTTTAAAATTGGACCACGTATTATATTACAGGGTTATAGTGTATCCTACCACAGGAAATAATTATAGGTCAATTAGGGGGTACACAGCGTGACCCTAAAGTTTACTATGTATGCCTATGCGAAATAAAGTGTTCTGAGAAGCTTAAAATGAGGAAATAAGCGTTCTAAAATGCTTTAAAAATTCAAAGACATTTTTCAATGTTAACTAACGGCACGGTATCGGACCTTAATATTGACCTATAATTTTTAAATTGGACCACGTATTATATTACAGGGTAATAGTGTACCCTACCACAGGAATTAAATATAGGTCAATTAGGGGGTACACTATGTATATTTTAAAAAGTACATTAAAACAAGGAAATTCGAAGACTCTTTTCTATGTTAACTAACGGCACGATATCGGACCTTAATATTGACCTAAATTTTTTAAATTGGACCACGTATTATATTACAGGGTGATAGTGTACCCTACCACAGGAAATAATTATAGGTCATTTAGGGGGTACACAGCGTGACCCTAAATTTTACTATGTATGCCTATGCGAAATAGAGTGTTCTGAGAAGCTTAAAATGAAGAAATAAGCGTTCTAAAATGCTTTAAAAATTCAAAGACATCTTTCAAAGGTTAACTAACGCTAGGCGCAACATCAGACCTTAATATTGACCCATAATATTTAAATTAGACCAGGTAATATATTACAGGGTAATAGTGTACCCTACCACAGGAAATAATTATAGGTCAATTAGGGGGTACACTATGTATATTTTAAAAAGTACATTAAAACAAGGAAATTCGAAGACTCTTTTCTATGTTAACTAACGGCACGGTATCGGACCATAATATTGACCTAAAATTTTTAAATTGGACCACGTATTATATTACAGGGTGATAGTGTACCCTACCACTGGAAATAATTATAGGTCATTTAGGGGGTACACAGCGTGACCCTAAATTTTACTATGTATGCCTATGCGAAATAGAGTGTTCTGAGAAGCTTAAAATGAAGAAATAAGCGTTCTAAAATGCTTTAAAAATTCAAAGACATCTTTCAATGGTTAACTAGCGCAAGGCGCAATATCAGACCTTAATATTGACCCATAATATTTAAGTTGGACCAGGTATTATATTACAGGGTAATAGTGTACCCTACCACAGGAAATAATTATAGGTCAATTAGGGGGTACACTATGTATATTTTAAATAGTGCATTAAAACAAGGAAATACGAAGACTCTTTTCTATGTTAACTAACGGCACGGTATCGGACCTTAATATTGACCTATACTTTTTAAATTGGACCTCGTATTATATTACAGGGTGATAGTGTACCCTACCACAGAAAATAATTATAGGACAATTAGGGGGTACACAGCGTGACCCTAAAGTTTACTATGTATGCCTATGCGAAATAAAGTGTTCTGAGAAGCTTAAAATGAAGAAATAAGCGTTCTAAAATGCTTTAAAAATTCAAAGACATCTTTCAATTTGTAACTAACGCAAGGCGCGATATCAGACCTTAATATAGAACCATAATATTTAAATTGGACCAGGTATTATATTACAGGGTAATAGTGTACCCTAGAACAGGAAATAATTATAGGTCAATTAGGGGGTACACTATGTATATTTTAAATAGTGCATTAAAACAAGGAAATTCGAAGACACTTTTCTATGTTAACTAACGGTAGGGTATCGGACCTTAATATTGACCTAAAATTTTTAAATTGGACCACGTATTATATTACAGGGTGATAGTGTACCCTACCACAGAAAAAAATTATAGGTCAATTAGGGGGTACTCAGCGTGACCCTAAAGTTTACTATGTATGCCTATGCGAAATAAAAAGTTCTGAGAAGCCTAAAATGAAGAAATAAGCGTTCTAAAATGCTTTAAAAATTCAAAGACACTTTTCTATGTTAACTAACGGCACGGTATCGGACCTTAATATTGACCTATAATTTTTTAATTGGACCACGTATTATATTATAGGGTAATAGTGTACCCTACCACAGGAAATAATTATAGGTCAATTAGGGGGTACACAGCGTGACCCTAAAGTTTACTATGTATGCCTATGCGAAATAGAGTGTTCTGAGAATCTTAAAATGAAGAAATAAGCGTTCTAAAATGCTTTAAAAATTCAAAGACATCTTTCAAAGGTTAACTATCGCAAGGCGCGATATCAGACCTTAATATGGAACCATAATATTGAAATTGGACCAGGTATTATATTACAGGGTAAAAGTGTGCCCTACAACAGGAAATAATTATAGGTCAATTAGGGGGTACACTATGTATATTTTAAATAGTGCATTAAAACAAGGAAATTCGAAGACTCTTTTCTATGTTAACTAACGGTAGGGAATCGGACCTTAATATTGACCTAAAATTTTTAAATTGGACCACGTATTATATTACAGGGTGATAGTGTACCCTACCACAGAAAAAAATTATAGGTCAATTAGGGGGTACTCAGCGTGACCCTAAAGTTTACTATGTATGCCTATGGGAAATAAACTGTTCTGAGAAGCTTAAAATGAGGAAATAAGCGTTCTAAAATGCTTTAAAAATTCCAAGACACTTTTCTATGTTAACTAACGGCACGGTATCGGACCTTAATATTGACCTATAATTTTTTAATTGGACCACGTATTATATTATAGGGTAATAGTGTACCCTACCACAGGAAATAATTATAGGTCATTTAGGGGGTACACAGCGTGACCCTAAAGTTTACTATGTATGCCTATGCGAAATAGAGTGTTCTGAGAAGCTTAAAATTAAGAAATAAGCGTTCTAAAATGCTTTAAAAATTCAAAGACATCTTTCAATGGTTAACTATCGCAAGGCGCGATATCAGACCTTAATATGGAACCATAATATTTAAATTGGACCAGGTATTATATTACAGGGTAAAAGTGTGCCCTACAACAGGAAATAATTATAGGTCAATTAGGGGGTACACTATGTATATTTTAAATAGTGCATTAAAACAAGGAAATTCGAAGACTCTTTTCTATGTTAACTAACGGTAGGGTATCGGACCTTAATATTGACCTAAAATTTTTAAATTGGACCACGTATTATATTACAGGGTGATAGTGTACCCTACCACAGAAAAAAATTATAGGTCAATTAGGGGGTACTCAGCGTGACCCTAAAGTTTACTATGTATGCCTATGCGAAATAAAAAGTTCTGAGAAGCCTAAAATGAAGAAATAAGCGTTCTAAAATGCTTTAAAAATTCAAAGACACTTTTCTATGTTAACTAACGGCACGGTATCGGACCTTAATATTGACCTATAATTTTTTAATTGGACCACGTATTATATTATAGGGTAATAGTGTACCCTACCACAGGAAATAATTATAGGTCAATTAGGGGGTACACAGCGTGACCCTAAAGTTTACTATGTATGCCTATGCGAAATAGAGTGTTCTGAGAATCTTAAAATGAAGAAATAAGCGTTCTAAAATGCTTTAAAAATTCAAAGACATCTTTCAAAGGTTAACTATCGCAAGGCGCGATATCAGACCTTAATATGGAACCATAATATTGAAATTGGACCAGGTATTATATTACAGGGTAAAAGTGTGCCCTACAACAGGAAATAATTATAGGTCAATTAGGGGGTACACTATGTATATTTTAAATAGTGCATTAAAACAAGGAAATTCGAAGACTCTTTTCTATGTTAACTAACGGTAGGGAATCGGACCTTAATATTGACCTAAAATTTTTAAATTGGACCACGTATTATATTACAGGGTGATAGTGTACCCTACCACAGAAAAAAATTATAGGTCAATTAGGGGGTACTCAGCGTGACCCTAAAGTTTACTATGTATGCCTATGGGAAATAAACTGTTCTGAGAAGCTTAAAATGAGGAAATAAGCGTTCTAAAATGCTTTAAAAATTCCAAGACACTTTTCTATGTTAACTAACGGCACGGTATCGGACCTTAATATTGACCTATAATTTTTTAATTGGACCACGTATTATATTATAGGGTAATAGTGTACCCTACCACAGGAAATAATTATAGGTCATTTAGGGGGTACACAGCGTGACCCTAAAGTTTACTATGTATGCCTATGCGAAATAGAGTGTTCTGAGAAGCTTAAAATTAAGAAATAAGCGTTCTAAAATGCTTTAAAAATTCAAAGACATCTTTCAATGGTTAACTATCGCAAGGCGCGATATCAGACCTTAATATGGAACCATAATATTTAAATTGGACCAGGTATTATATTACAGGGTAAAAGTGTGCCCTACAACAGGAAATAATTATAGGTCAATTAGGGGGTACACTATGTATATTTTAAATAGTGCATTAAAACAAGGAAATTCGAAGACTCTTTTCTATGTTAACTAACGGTAGGGTATCGGACCTTAATATTGACCTAAAATTTTTAAATTGGACCACGTATTATATTACAGGGTGATAGTGTACCCTACCACAGAAAAAAATTATAGGTCAATTAGGGGGTACTCAGCGTGACCCTAAAGTTTACTATGTATGCCTATGCGAAATAAAGTGTTCTGAGAAGCTTAAAATGAGGAAATAAGCGTTCTAAAATGCTTTAAAAATTCAAAGACATCTTTCAATGGTTAACTAACGCTAGGCGCAATATCAGACCTTAATATTGACCCATAATATTTAAATTGGACCAGGTATTATATTACAGGGTAATAGTGTACCCTGCCACAGGAAATAATTATAGGTCAATTAGGGGGTACACTATGTATATTTTAAATAGTGTATTAAAACAAGGAAATACGAAGACACTTTTCTATGTTAACTAACGGCCCGGTATCGGACCTTAATAGTGACCTATAATTTTTAAATTGGACAACGTATTATATTATAGGGTAATAGTGTTCCCTACCACAAGAAATAATTATAGGTCAATTAGGGAGTACACAGCGTGACCCTAAAGTTCTCTATGTATGTCTCTGCGAAATAGAGTGTTCTGAGAAGCTTAAAATGAAGAAATAAGCGTTCTAAAATGCTTTAAAAATTCAAAGACATCTTTCAATGTTTAACTAACGCTAGGCGCAATATCAGACCTTAATATTGACCCATAATATTTAAATTGGACCAGGTATTATATTACAGGGTAATAGTGTACCCTACCACAGGAAATAATTATAGGTCATTTAGGGGGTACACTATGTATATTTTAAATAGTGCATTAAAACAAGGAAATACGAAGACACTTTTCTATTTTAACTAACGGCACGGTATCGGACCTTAATATTGACCTATAATTTTTAAATTGTACCACGTATTATATTACAGGGTAATAGTGTACCTTACCACAGGAAATAATTATAGGTCAATTAGGTGGTACACAGCGTGACCCTAAAGTCTACTATGTATGCCTATGCGAAATAGAGTGTTCTGAGAAGCTTAAAATGAAGAAATAAGCGTTCTAAAATGCTTTAAAAATTCAAAGACATCTTTCAATGGTTAACTAACGCAAGGCGCGATATCAGACCTTAATATGGAACCATAATATTTCAATTAGACCAGGTATTATATTACAGGGAAATAGTGTACCCTACAACATGAAATAATTATAGGTCAATTAGGGGGTACACTATGTATATTTTAAATAGTGCATTAAAACAAGAAAATACGAAGACAATTTTCTATGTTAACTAACGGCACGGTATCGGACCTTAATATTGACCTGTAATTTTTAAATTGGACCACGTATTATATTACAGGGTTATAGTGTACCCTACCACAGGAAATAATTATAGGTCAATTAGGGGGTACACAGAGTGACCCTAAAGTTTACTATGTATGCCTATGCGAAATAAAGTGTTCTGAGAAGCTTAAGATGAGGAAATAAGCGTTCTAAAAGGCTTTAAAAATTCAAAGACATTTTTCTATGTTAACTAACGGCACGGTATCGGACCTTAATATTGACCTATAATTTTTAAATTGGACCACGTATTATATTACAGGGTAATAGTGTACCCTACCACAGGAAATACTTATAGGTCATTTATGGGGTACACAGCGTGACCCTAAATTTTACTATGTATGCCTCTGCGAAATAGAGTGTTCTGAGATGCTTAAAATGAAGAAATAAGCGCTCTAAAATGCTTTAAAAATTCAAAGACATCTTTCAATGGTTAACTAAAGCAAGGCGCAATATCAGACCTTAATATTGACCCATAATATTTAACTTGAACCAGGTATTATATCACAGGGTAATAGTGTACCCTACCACAGGAAATAATTATAGGTCAATTAGGGGGTACACTACGTATATTTTAAATAGTGCATTAAAACAAGGAAATTCGAAGACACTTTTCTATGTTAACTAACGGCACGGTATCGGACCTTAATATTGACCTATAATTTTTAATTGGACCACGTATTATATTACAGGGTTATAGTGTACCCTACCACAGGAAATAATTATAGGTCAATTAGGGGGTACACAGAGTGACCCTAAAGTTTACTATGTATGCCTATGCGAAATAAAGTGTTCTGAGAAGCTTAAAATGAGGAAATAAGCGTTCTAAAATGCTTTAAAAATTCAAAGACATTTTTCTATGTTAACTAACGGCACGGTATCGGACCTTAATATTGACCTATAATTTTTAAATTGGACCACGTATTATATTACAGGGTAATAGTGTACCCTACCACAGGAAATAATTATAGGTCATTTAGGGGGTACACAGCGTGACCCTAAATTTTACTATGTATGCCTATGCGAAATAGAGTGTTCTGAGAAGCTTAAAATTAAGAAATAAGCGTTATAAAATGCTTTAAAAATTCAAAGTCATCTTTCAATTATTAACTAACGCAAGGCGCAATATCAGACCTTAATATTGACCCATAATATTTAAATTGGACCAGGTATTATATTACAGGGTAATAGTGTACCCTACCACAGGAAATAGTTATAGGTCAATTAGGGGGTACACTATGTATATTTTAAATAGTGCATTAAAACAAGGAAATTCGAAGACACTTTTCTATGTTAACTAACGGCACGGTATCGGACCTTAATATTGACCTATAATTTTTAAAATGGACCACGTATTATATTACAGGGTTATGGTGTATCCTACCACAGGAAATAATTATAGGTCAATTAGGGGGTACACAGCGTGACCCTAAAGTTTACTATGTATGCCTATGCGAAATAAAGTGTTCTGAGAAGCTTAAAATGAGGAAATAAGCGTTCTAAAATGCTTTAAAAATTCAAAGACGTTTTTCAATGTTAACTAACGGCACGGTATCGGACCTTAATATTGACCTATAATTTTTAAATTGGACCACGTATTATATTACAGGGTAATAGTGTACCCTACCACAGGAAATAATTATAGGTCAACTAGGGGGTACACTATGTATATTTTAAATAGTGCATTAAAACAAGGAAATTCGTAGACACTTTTCTATGTTAACTAACGGCACCGTATCGGACCTTAATATTGACTTATAATTTTTAAATTGGACCACGTATTATATTACAGGGTTATAGTGTATCCTACCACAGGAAATAATTATAGGTCAATTAGGGGGTACACAGCGTGACCCTAAAGTTTACTATGTATGCCTATGCGAAATAAAGTGTTCTGAGAAGCTTAAAATGAGGAAATAAGCGTTCTAAAATGCTTTAAAAATTCAAAGACATTTTTCAATGTTAACTAACGGCACGGTATCGGACCTTAATATTGACCTATAATTTTTAAATTGGACCACGTATTATATTACAGGGTAATAGTGTACCCTACCACAGGAATTAAATATAGGTCAATTAGGGGGTACACTATGTATATTTTAAAAAGTACATTAAAACAAGGAAATTCGAAGACTCTTTTCTATGTTAACTAACGGCACGGTATCGGACCTTAATATTGACCTAAATATTTTAAATTGGACCACGTATTATATTACAGGGTGATAGTGTACCCTACCACAGGAAATAATTATAGGTCATTTAGGGGGTACACAGCGTGACCCTAAATTTTACTATGTATGCCTATGCGAAATAGAGTGTTCTGAGAAGCTTAAAATGAAGAAATAAGCGTTCTAAAATGCTTTAAAAATTCAAAGACATCTTTCAAAGGTTAACTAACGCTAGGCGCAACATCAGACCTTAATATTGACCCATAATATTTAAATTAGACCAGGTAATATATTACAGGGTAATAGTGTACCCTACCACAGGAAATAATTATAGGTCAATTAGGGGGTACACTATGTATATTTTAAAAAGTACATTAAAACAAGGAAATTCGAAGACTCTTTTCTATGTTAACTAACGGCACGGTATCGGACCATAATATTGACCTAAAATTTTTAAATTGGACCACGTATTATATTACAGGGTGATAGTGTACCCTACCACTGGAAATAATTATAGGTCATTTAGGGGGTACACAGCGTGACCCTAAATTTTACTATGTATGCCTATGCGAAATAGAGTGTTCTGAGAAGCTTAAAATGAAGAAATAAGCGTTCTAAAATGCTTTAAAAATTCAAAGACATCTTTCAATGGTTAACTAGCGCAAGGCGTTATATCAGACCTTAATATTGACCCATAATATTTAAGTTGGACCAGGTATTATATTACAGGGTAATAGTGTACCCTACCACAGGAAATAATTATAGGTCAATTAGGGGGTACACTATGTATATTTTAAATAGTGCATTAAAACAAGGAAATACGAAGACTCTTTTCTATGTTAACTAACGGCACGGTATCGGACCTTAATATTGACCTATACTTTTTAAATTGGACCTCGTATTATATTACAGGGTGATAGTGTACCCTACCACAGAAAATAATTATAGGACAATTAGGGGGTACACAGCGTGACCCTAAAGTTTACTATGTATGCCTATGCGAAATAAAGTGTTCTGAGAAGCTTAAAATGAAGAAATAAGCGTTCTAAAATGCTTTAAAAATTCAAAGACATCTTTCAATTTGTAACTAACGCAAGGCGCGATATCAGACCTTAATATAGAACCATAATATTTAAATTGGACCAGGTATTATATTACAGGGTAATAGTGTACCCTAGAACAGGAAATAATTATAGGTCAATTAGGGGGTACACTATGTATATTTTAAATAGTGCATTAAAACAAGGAAATTCGAAGACACTTTTCTATGTTAACTAACGGCACGGTATCGGACCTTAATATTGACCTATAATTTTTAAATTGGACCACGTATTATATTACAGGGTTATAGTGTACCCTACCACAGGAAATAATTATAGGTCAATTAGGGGGTACACAGCACGACCCTAAAGTTTACTATGTATGCCTATGCGAAATAAAGTGTTCTGAGAAGCTTAAAATGAGGAAATAAGCGTTCTAAAATGCTTTAAAAATTCAAAGACATCTTTCAATGGTTAACTATCGCAAGGCGCGATATCAGACCTTAATATGGAACCATAATATTTAAATTGGACCAGGTATTATATTACAGGGTAAAAGTGTGCCCTACAACAGGAAATAATTATAGGTCAATTAGGGGGTACACTATGTATATTTTAAATAGTGCATTAAAACAAGGAAATTCGAAGACTCTTTTCTATGTTAACTAACGGTAGGGTATCGGACCTTAATATTGACCTAAAATTTTTAAATTGGACCACGTATTATATTACAGGGTGATAGTGTACCCTACCACAGAAAAAAATTATAGGTCAATTAGGGGGTACTCAGCGTGACCCTAAAGTTTACTATGTATGCCTATGCGAAATAAAGTGTTCTGAGAAGCCTAAAATGAAGAAATAAGCGTTCTAAAATGCTTTAAAAATTCAAAGACACTTTTCTATGTTAACTAACGGCACGGTATCGGACCTTAATATTGACCTATAATTTTTTAATTGGACCACGTATTATATTATAGGGTAATAGTGTACCCTACCACAGGAAATAATTATAGGTCAATTAGGGGGTACACAGCGTGACCCTAAAGTTTACTATGTATGCCTATGCGAAATAGAGTGTTCTGAGAATCTTAAAATGAAGAAATAAGCGTTCTAAAATGCTTTAAAAATTCAAAGACATCTTTCAAAGGTTAACTATCGCAAGGCGCGATATCAGACCTTAATATGGAACCATAATATTGAAATTGGACCAGGTATTATATTACAGGGTAAAAGTGTGCCCTACAACAGGAAATAATTATAGGTCAATTAGGGGGTACACTATGTATATTTTAAATAGTGCATTAAAACAAGGAAATTCGAAGACTCTTTTCTATGTTAACTAACGGTAGGGAATCGGACCTTAATATTGACCTAAAATTTTTAAATTGGACCACGTATTATATTACAGGGTGATAGTGTACCCTACCACAGAAAAAAATTATAGGTCAATTAGGGGGTACTCAGCGTGACCCTAAAGTTTACTATGTATGCCTATGGGAAATAAACTGTTCTGAGAAGCTTAAAATGAGGAAATAAGCGTTCTAAAATGCTTTAAAAATTCCAAGACACTTTTCTATGTTAACTAACGGCACGGTATCGGACCTTAATATTGACCTATAATTTTTTAATTGGACCACGTATTATATTATAGGGTAATAGTGTACCCTACCACAGGAAATAATTATAGGTCAATTAGGGGGTACACAGCGTGACCCTAAAGTTTACTATGTATGCCTATGCGAAATAGAGTGTTCTGAGAATCTTAAAATGAAGAAATAAGCGTTCTAAAATGCTTTAAAAATTCAAAGACATCTTTCAAAGGTTAACTAACGCTAGGCGCAATATCAGACCTTAATATTGACCCATAATATTTAATTTGGACCAGGTATTATATTACAGGGTAATAGTGTACCCTACCACAGGAAATAATTATAGGTCAATTAGGGGGTACACTATGTATATTTTAAATAGTGCATTAAAACAAGGAAATACGAAGACTCTTTTCTATGTTAACTAACGGCACGGTATCGGACCTTAATATTGACCTATACTTTTTAAATTGGACCTCGTATTATATTACAGGGTAATAGTGTACCCTAAGACAGGAAATAATTATAGGTCAATTAGGGGGTACACAGCGTGACCCTAAAGTTTACTATGTATGCCTATGCGAAATAGAGTGTTCTGAGAAGCTTAAAATGAAGAAATAAGCGTTCTAAAATGCTTTAAAAATTCAAAGACATCTTTCAATGGTTAACTAACGCAAGGCGCGATATCAGACCTTAATATGGAACCATAATATTTAAATTGGACCAGGTATTATATTACAGGGTAATAGTGTACCCTACAACAGGAAATAATTATAGGTCAATTAGGGGGTACACTATGTATATTTTAAATAGTGCATTAAAACAAGGAAATTCGAAGACTCTTTTCTATGTTAACTAACGGTAGGGTATCGGACCTTAATATTGACCTAAAATTTTTAAATTGGAAAACGTATTATATTACAGGGTGATAGTGTACCCTACCACAGAAAATAATTATAGGACAATTAGGGGGTACACAGCGTGACCCTAAAGTTTACTATGTATGCCTATGCGAAATAAAGTGTTCTGAGAAGCTTAAAATGAAGAAATAAGCGTTCTAAAATGCTTTAAAAATTCAAAGACATCTTTCAATTTGTAACTAACGCAAGGCGCGATATCAGACCTTAATATAGAACCATAATATTTAAATTGGACCAGGTATTATATTACAGGGTAATAGTGTACCCTACAACAGGAAATAATTATAGGTCAATTAGGGGGTACACTATGTATATTTTAAATAGTGCATTAAAACAAGGAAATTCGAAGACACTTTTCTATGTTAACTAACGGCACGGTATCGGACCTTAATATTGACCTATAATTTTTAAATTGGACCACGTATTATATTACAGGGTTATAGTGTACCCTACCACAGGAAATAATTATAGGTCAATTAGGGGGTACACAGCGCGACCCTAAAGTTTACTATGTATGCCTATGCGAAATAAAGTGTTCTGAGAAGCTTAAAATGAGGAAATAAGCGTTCTAAAATGCTTTAAAAATTCAAAGACATTTTTCAATGTTAACTAACGGCACGGTATCGGACCTTAATATTGACCTATAATTTTTAATTTGGACCACGTATTATATTTCCGGGTAATAGTGTACCCTACCACAGGAAATAATTATAGGTCATTTAGGGGGTACACAGCGTGACCCTAAAGTTTACTATGTATGCCTATGCGAAATAGAGTGTTCTGAGAAGCTTAAAATTAAGAAATAAGCGTTCTAAAATGCTTTAAAAATTCAAAGACATCTTTCAATGGTTAACTATCGCAAGGCGCGATATCAGACCTTAATATGGAACCATAATATTTAAATTGGACCAGGTATTATATTACAGGGTAAAAGTGTGCCCTACAACAGGAAATAATTATAGGTCAATTAGGGGGTACACTATGTATATTTTAAATAGTGCATTAAAACAAGGAAATTCGAAGACTCTTTTCTATGTTAACTAACGGTAGGGTATCGGACCTTAATATTGACCTAAAATTTTTAAATTGGACCACGTATTATATAACAGGGTGATAGTGTACCCTACCACAGAAAAAAATTATAGGTCAATTAGGGGGTACTCAGCGTGACCCTAAAGTTTACTATGTATGCCTATGCGAAATAAAGTGTTCTGAGAAGCCTAAAATGAAGAAATAAGCGTTCTAAAATGCTTTAAAAATTCAAAGACATCTTTCAATGGTTACCTAACGCAAGGCGCAGTATCAGACCTTAATATTGACCCATAAAATTTAAATTGTACCAGGTATTATATTACAGGGTAATAGTGTACCCTACCACAGGAAATAATTATAGGTCAATTAGGGGGTACACTATGTATATTTTAAATAGTGCATTAAAACAAGGAAATTCGAAGACACTTTTCTATGTTAACTAACGGCACGGTATCGGACCTTAATATTGACCTATAATTTTTAAATTGGACCACGTATTATATTACAGGATTATAGTGTATCCTACCACAGGAAATAATTATAGGTCAATTAGGGGGTACACAGCGTGACCCTAAAGTTTACTATGTATGCCTAAGCGAAATAAAGTGTTCTGAGAAGCTTAAAATGAGGAAATAAGTGTTCTAAAATGCTTTAAAAATTCAAAGACATTTTTCAATGTTAACTAACGGCGCGGTATCAGACCTTAATATTGACCTATAATTTTTAAAATGGACCACGTATTATATCACAGGGTTATAGTGTATCCTACCACAGGAAATAATTATAGGTCAATTAGGGGGTACACAGCGTGACCCTAAAGTTTACTATGTATGCCTATTCGAAATAGAGTGTTCTGAGAAGCTTAAAATTAAGAAATAAGCGTTCTAAAATGCTTTAAAAATTCAAAGTCATCTTTCAATTATTAACTAACGCAAGGCGCAATATCAGACCTTAATATTGACCCATAATATTTAAATTGGACCAGGTATTATATTACAGGGTAATAGTGTACCCTACCACAGGAAATAGTTATAGGTCAATTAGGGGGTACACTATGTATATTTTAAATAGTGCATTAAAACAAGGAAATTCGAAGACACTTTTCTATGTTAACTAACGGCACGGTATCGGACCTTAATATTGACCTATAATTTTTAAAATGGACCACGTATTATATTACAGGGTTATGGTGTATCCTACCACAGGAAATAATTATAGGTCAATTAGGGGGTACACAGCGTGACCCTAAAGTTTACTATGTATGCCTATGCGAAATAAAGTGTTCTGAGAAGCTTAAAATGAGGAAATAAGCGTTCTAAAATGCTTTAAAAATTCAAAGACGTTTTTCAATGTTAACTAACGGCACGGTATCGGACCTTAATATTGACCTATAATTTTTAAATTGGACCACGTATTATATTACAGGGTAATAGTGTACCCTACCACAGGAAATAATTATAGGTCAACTAGGGGGTACACTATGTATATTTTAAATAGTGCATTAAAACAAGGAAATTCGTAGACACTTTTCTATGTTAACTAACGGCACCGTATCGGACCTTAATATTGACTTATAATTTTTAAATTGGACCACGTATTATATTACAGGGTTATAGTGTATCCTACCACAGGAAATAATTATAGGTCAATTAGGGGGTACACAGCGTGACCCTAAAGTTTACTATGTATGCCTATGCGAAATAAAGTGTTCTGAGAAGCTTAAAATGAGGAAATAAGCGTTCTAAAATGCTTTAAAAATTCAAAGACATTTTTCAATGTTAACTAACGGCACGGTATCGGACCTTAATATTGACCTATAATTTTTAAATTGGACCACGTATTATATTACAGGGTAATAGTGTACCCTACCACAGGAATTAAATATAGGTCAATTAGGGGGTACACTATGTATATTTTAAAAAGTACATTAAAACAAGGAAATTCGAAGACTCTTTTCTATGTTAACTAACGGCACGGTATCGGACCTTAATATTGACCTAAATTTTTTAAATTGGACCACGTATTATATTACAGGGTGATAGTGTACCCTACCACAGGAAATAATTATAGGTCATTTAGGGGGTACACAGCGTGACCCTAAATTTTACTATGTATGCCTATGCGAAATAGAGTGTTCTGAGAAGCTTAAAATGAAGAAATAAGCGTTCTAAAATGCTTTAAAAATTCAAAGACATATTTCAAAGGTTAACTAACGCTAGGCGCAACATCAGACCTTAATATTGACCCATAATATTTAAATTAGACCAGGTAATATATTACAGGGTAATAGTGTACCCTACCACAGGAAATAATTATAGGTCAATTAGGGGGTACACTATGTATATTTTAAAAAGTACATTAAAACAAGGAAATTCGAAGACTCTTTTCTATGTTAACTAACGGCACGGTATCGGACCATAATATTGACCTAAAATTTTTAAATTGGACCACGTATTATATTACAGGGTGATAGTGTACCCTACCACTGGAAATAATTATAGGTCATTTAGGGGGTACACAGCGTGACCCTAAATTTTACTATGTATGCCTATGCGAAATAGAGTGTTCTGAGAAGCTTAAAATGAAGAAATAAGCGTTCTAAAATGCTTTAAAAATTCAAAGACATCTTTCAATGGTTAACTAGCGCAAGGCGCAATATCAGACCTTAATATTGACCCATAATATTTAAGTTGGACCAGGTATTATATTACAGGGTAATAGTGTACCCTACCACAGGAAATAATTATAGGTCAATTAGGGGGTACACTATGTATATTTTAAATAGTGCATTAAAACAAGGAAATACGAAGACTCTTTTCTATGTTAACTAACGGCACGGTATCGGACCTTAATATTGACCTATACTTTTTAAATTGGACCTCGTATTATATTACAGGGTGATAGTGTACCCTACCACAGAAAATAATTATAGGACAATTAGGGGGTACACAGCGTGACCCTAAAGTTTACTATGTATGCCTATGCGAAATAAAGTGTTCTGAGAAGCTTAAAATGAAGAAATAAGCGTTCTAAAATGCTTTAAAAATTCAAAGACATCTTTCAATTTGTAACTAACGCAAGGCGCGATATCAGACCTTAATATAGAACCATAATATTTAAATTGGACCAGGTATTATATTACAGGGTAATAGTGTACCCTAGAACAGGAAATAATTATAGGTCAATTAGGGGGTACACTATGTATATTTTAAATAGTGCATTAAAACAAGGAAATTCGAAGACACTTTTCTATGTTAACTAACGGTAGGGTATCGGACCTTAATATTGACCTAAAATTTTTAAATTGGACCACGTATTATATTACAGGGTGATAGTGTACCCTACCACAGAAAAAAATTATAGGTCAATTAGGGGGTACTCAGCGTGACCCTAAAGTTTACTATGTATGCCTATGCGAAATAAAGTGTTCTGAGAAGCCTAAAATGAAGAAATAAGCGTTCTAAAATGCTTTAAAAATTCAAAGACACTTTTCTATGTTAACTAACGGCACGGTATCGGACCTTAATATTGACCTATAATTTTTTAATTGGACCACGTATTATATTATAGGGTAATAGTGTACCCTACCACAGGAAATAATTATAGGTCAATTAGGGGGTACACAGCGTGACCCTAAAGTTTACTATGTATGCCTATGCGAAATAGAGTGTTCTGAGAATCTTAAAATGAAGAAATAAGCGTTCTAAAATGCTTTAAAAATTCAAAGACATCTTTCAAAGGTTAACTATCGCAAGGCGCGATATCAGACCTTAATATGGAACCATAATATTGAAATTGGACCAGGTATTATATTACAGGGTAAAAGTGTGCCCTACAACAGGAAATAATTATAGGTCAATTAGGGGGTACACTATGTATATTTTAAATAGTGCATTAAAACAAGGAAATTCGAAGACTCTTTTCTATGTTAACTAACGGTAGGGAATCGGACCTTAATATTGACCTAAAATTTTTAAATTGGACCACGTATTATATTACAGGGTGATAGTGTACCCTACCACAGAAAAAAATTATAGGTCAATTAGGGGGTACTCAGCGTGACCCTAAAGTTTACTATGTATGCCTATGGGAAATAAACTGTTCTGAGAAGCTTAAAATGAGGAAATAAGCGTTCTAAAATGCTTTAAAAATTCCAAGACACTTTTCTATGTTAACTAACGGCACGGTATCGGACCTTAATATTGACCTATAATTTTTTAATTGGACCACGTATTATATTATAGGGTAATAGTGTACCCTACCACAGGAAATAATTATAGGTCATTTAGGGGGTACACAGCGTGACCCTAAAGTTTACTATGTATGCCTATGCGAAATAGAGTGTTCTGAGAAGCTTAAAATTAAGAAATAAGCGTTCTAAAATGCTTTAAAAATTCAAAGACATCTTTCAATGGTTAACTATCGCAAGGCGCGATATCAGACCTTAATATGGAACCATAATATTTAAATTGGACCAGGTATTATATTACAGGGTAAAAGTGTGCCCTACAACAGGAAATAATTATAGGTCAATTAGGGGGTACACTATGTATATTTTAAATAGTGCATTAAAACAAGGAAATTCGAAGACTCTTTTCTATGTTAACTAACGGTAGGGTATCGGACCTTAATATTGACCTAAAATTTTTAAATTGGACCACGTATTATATTACAGGGTGATAGTGTACCCTACCACAGAAAAAAATTATAGGTCAATTAGGGGGTACTCAGCGTGACCCTAAAGTTTACTATGTATGCCTATGCGAAATAAAGTGTTCTGAGAAGCTTAAAATGAGGAAATAAGCGTTCTAAAATGCTTTAAAAATTCAAAGACATCTTTCAATGGTTAACTAACGCTAGGCGCAATATCAGACCTTAATATTGACCCATAATATTTAAATTGGACCAGGTATTATATTACAGGGTAATAGTGTACCCTGCCACAGGAAATAATTATAGGTCAATTAGGGGGTACACTATGTATATTTTAAATAGTGTATTAAAACAAGGAAATACGAAGACACTTTTCTATGTTAACTAACGGCCCGGTATCGGAACTTAATAGTGACCTATAATTTTTAAATTGGACAACGTATTATATTATAGGGTAATAGTGTTCCCTACCACAAGAAATAATTATAGGTCAATTAGGGAGTACACAGCGTGACCCTAAAGTTCTCTATGTATGTCTCTGCGAAATAGAGTGTTCTGAGAAGCTTAAAATGAAGAAATAAGCGTTCTAAAATGCTTTAAAAATTCAAAGACATCTTTCAATGTTTAACTAACGCTAGGCGCAATATCAGACCTTAATATTGACCCATAATATTTAAATTGGACCAGGTATTATATTACAGGGTAATAGTGTACCCTACCACAGGAAATAATTATAGGTCATTTAGGGGGTACACTATGTATATTTTAAATAGTGCATTAAAACAAGGAAATACGAAGACACTTTTCTATTTTAACTAACGGCACGGTATCGGACCTTAATATTGACCTATAATTTTTAAATTGTACCACGTATTATATTACAGGGTAATAGTGTACCTTACCACAGGAAATAATTATAGGTCAATTAGGTGGTACACAGCGTGACCCTAAAGTCTACTATGTATGCCTATGCGAAATAGAGTGTTCTGAGAAGCTTAAAATGAAGAAATAAGCGTTCTAAAATGCTTTAAAAATTCAAAGACATCTTTCAATGGTTAACTAACGCAAGGCGCGATATCAGACCTTAATATGGAACCATAATATTTCAATTAGACCAGGTATTATATTACAGGGAAATAGTGTACCCTACAACATGAAATAATTATAGGTCAATTAGGGGGTACACTATGTATATTTTAAATAGTGCATTAAAACAAGAAAATACGAAGACAATTTTCTATGTTAACTAACGGCACGGTATCGGACCTTAATATTGACCTGTAATTTTTAAATTGGACCACGTATTATATTACAGGGTTATAGTGTACCCTACCACAGGAAATAATTATAGGTCAATTAGGGGGTACACAGAGTGACCCTAAAGTTTACTATGTATGCCTATGCGAAATAAAGTGTTCTGAGAAGCTTAAGATGAGGAAATAAGCGTTCTAAAAGGCTTTAAAAATTCAAAGACATTTTTCTATGTTAACTAACGGCACGGTATCGGACCTTAATATTGACCTATAATTTTTAAATTGGACCACGTATTATATTACAGGGTAATAGTGTACCCTACCACAGGAAATACTTATAGGTCATTTATGGGGTACACAGCGTGACCCTAAATTTTACTATGTATGCCTCTGCGAAATAGAGTGTTCTGAGATGCTTAAAATGAAGAAATAAGCGCTCTAAAATGCTTTAAAAATTCAAAGACATCTTTCAATGGTTAACTAAAGCAAGGCGCAATATCAGACCTTAATATTGACCCATAATATTTAACTTGAACCAGGTATTATATCACAGGGTAATAGTGTACCCTACCACAGGAAATAATTATAGGTCAATTAGGGGGTACACTACGTATATTTTAAATAGTGCATTAAAACAAGGAAATTCGAAGACACTTTTCTATGTTAACTAACGGCACGGTATCGGACCTTAATATTGACCTATAATTTTTAATTGGACCACGTATTATATTACAGGGTTATAGTGTACCCTACCACAGGAAATAATTATAGGTCAATTAGGGGGTACACAGAGTGACCCTAAAGTTTACTATGTATGCCTATGCGAAATAAAGTGTTCTGAGAAGCTTAAAATGAGGAAATAAGCGTTCTAAAATGCTTTAAAAATTCAAAGACATTTTTCTATGTTAACTAACGGCACGGTATCGGACCTTAATATTGACCTATAATTTTGAAATTGGACCACGTATTATATTACAGGGTAATAGTGTACCCTACCACAGGAAATAATTATAGGTCATTTAGGGGGTACACAGCGTGACCCTAAATTTTACTATGTATGCCTATGCGAAATAGAGTGTTCTGAGATGCTTAAAATGAAGAAATAAGCGTTCTAAAATGCTTTAAAAATTCAAAGACATCTTTCAATGGTTAACTAACGCTAGGCGCAATATCAGACCTTAATATTGACCCATAATATTTAAATTGGACCAGGTATTATATTACAGGGTAATAGTGTACCCTGCCACAGGAAATAATTATAGGTCAATTAGGGGGTACACTATGTATATTTTAAATAGTGTATTAAAACAAGGAAATACGAAGACACATTTCTATGTTAACTAACGGCCCGGTATCGGACCTTAATATTGACCTATAATTTTTAAATTGGACCACGTATTATATTACAGGGTTATGGTGTATCCTTCCACAGGAAATAATTATAGGTCAATTAGGGGGTACACAGCGTGACCCTAAAGTTTACTATGTATGCCTATGCGAAATAAAGTGTTCTGAGAAGCTTAAAATGAAGAAATAAGCGTTCTAAAATGCTTTAAAAATTCAAAGACATCTTTCAATGGTTAACTAACGCTAGGCGCAATATCAGACCTTAATATTGACCCATAATATTTAAATTGGACCAGGTATTATATTACAGGGTAATAGTGTACCCTGCCACAGGAAATAATTATAGGTCAATTAGGGGGTACACTATGTATATTTTAAATAGTGTATTAAAACAAGGAAATACGAAGACACTTTTCTATGTTAACTAACGGCCCGGTATCGGACCTTAATATTGACCTATAATTTTTAAATTGGACCACGTATTATATTATAGGGTAATAGTGTACCCTACCACAAGAAATAACTATAGGTCAATTAGGGAGTACACAGCGTGACCCTAAAGTTCTCTATGTATGCCTCTGCGAAATAGAGTGTTCTGAGAAGCTTAAAATGAAGAAATAAGCGTTCTAAAATGCTTTAAAAATTCAAAGACATCTTTCAATGGTTAACTAACGCTAGGCGCAATATCAGACCTTAATATTGAACCATAATATTTAAATTGGACCAGGTATTATATTACAGGGTAATAGTGTACCCTGCCACAGGAAATAATTATAGGTCAATTAGGGGGTACACTATGTATATTTTAAATAGTGTATTAAAACAAGGAAATTCGAAGACACTTTTCTATGTTAACTAACGGCACGGTATCGGACCTTAATATTGACCTATAATTTTTAATTGGACCACGTATTATATTACAGGGTTATAGTGTACCCTACCACAGGAAATAATTATAGGTCAATTAGGGGGTACACAGAGTGACCCTAAAGTTTACTATGTATGCCTATGCGAAATAAAGTGTTCTGAGAAGCTTAAAATGAGGAAATAAGCGTTCTAAAATGCTTTAAAAATTCAAAGACATTTTTCTATGTTAACTAACGGCACGGTATCGGACCTTAATATTGACCTATAATTTTTAAATTGGACCACGTATTATATTACAGGGTAATAGTGTACCCTACCACAGGAAATAATTATAGGTCATTTAGGGGGTACACAGCGTGACCCTAAATTTTACTATGTATGCCTATGCGAAATAGAGTGTTCTGAGATGCTTAAAATGAAGAAATAAGCGTTCTAAAATGCTTTAAAAATTCAAAGACATCTTTCAATGGTTAACTAACGCTAGGCGCAATATCAGACCTTAATATTGACCCATAATATTTAAATTGGACCAGGTATTATATTACAGGGTAATAGTGTACCCTGCCACAGGAAATAATTATAGGTCAATTAGGGGGTACACTATGTATATTTTAAATAGTGTATTAAAACAAGGAAATACGAAGACACATTTCTATGTTAACTAACGGCCCGGTATCGGACCTTAATATTGACCTATAATTTTTAAATTGGACCACGTATTATATTACAGGGTTATGGTGTATCCTACCACAGGAAATAATTATAGGTCAATTAGGGGGTACACAGCGTGACCCTAAAGTTTACTATGTATGCCTATGCGAAATAAAGTGTTCTGAGAAGCTTAAAATGAAGAAATAAGCGTTCTAAAATGCTTTAAAAATTCAAAGACATCTTTCAATGGTTAACTAACGCTAGGCGCAATATCAGACCTTAATATTGACCCATAATATTTAAATTGGACCAGGTATTATATTACAGGGTAATAGTGTACCCTGCCACAGGAAATAATTATAGGTCAATTAGGGGGTACACTATGTATATTTTAAATAGTGTATTAAAACAAGGAAATACGAAGACACTTTTCTATGTTAACTAACGGCCCGGTATCGGACCTTAATATTGACCTATAATTTTTAAATTGGACCACGTATTATATTATAGGGTAATAGTGTACCCTACCACAGGAAATAATTATAGGTCAATTAGGGGGTACACAGAGTGACCCTAAAGTTTACTATGTATGCCTATGCGAAATAAAGTGTTCTGAGAAGCTTAAAATGAAGAAATAAGCGTTCTAAAATGCTTTAAAAATTCAAAGACATCTTTCAATGGTTAACTAACGCAAGGCGCGATATCAGACCTTAATATGGAACCATAATATTTCAATTAGACCAGGTATTATATTACAGGGAAATAGTGTACCCTACAACATGAAATAATTATAGGTCAATTAGGGGGTACACTATGTATATTTTAAATAGTGCATTAAAACAAGAAAATACGAAGACAATTTTCTATGTTAACTAACGGCACGGTATCGGACCTTAATATTGACCTGTAATTTTTAAATTGGACCACGTATTATATTACAGGGTTATAGTGTACCCTACCACAGGAAATAATTATAGGTCAATTAGGGGGTACACAGAGTGACCCTAAAGTTTACTATGTATGCCTATGCGAAATAAAGTGTTCTGAGAAGCTTAAGATGAGGAAATAAGCGTTCTAAAAGGCTTTAAAAATTCAAAGACATTTTTCTATGTTAACTAACGGCACGGTATCGGACCTTAATATTGACCTATAATTTTTAAATTGGACCACGTATTATATTACAGGGTAATAGTGTACCCTACCACAGGAAATACTTATAGGTCATTTACGGGGTACACAGCGTGACCCTAAATTTTACTATGTATGCCTCTGCGAAATAGAGTGTTCTGAGATGCTTAAAATGAAGAAATAAGCGCTCTAAAATGCTTTAAAAATTCAAAGACATCTTTCAATGGTTAACTAAAGCAAGGCGCAATATCAGACCTTAATATTGACCCATAATATTTAACTTGAACCAGGTATTATATCACAGGGTAATAGTGTACCCTACCACAGGAAATAATTATAGGTCAATTAGGGGGTACACTATGTATATTTTAAATAGTGCATTAAAACAAGGAAATTCGAAGACACTTTTCTATGTTAACTAACGGCACGGTATCGGACCTTAATATTGACCTATAATTTTTAATTGGACCACGTATTATATTACAGGGTTATAGTGTACCCTACCACAGGAAATAATTATAGGTCAATTAGGGGGTACACAGAGTGACCCTAAAGTTTACTATGTATGCCTATGCGAAATAAAGTGTTCTGAGAAGCTTAAAATGAGGAAATAAGCGTTCTAAAATGCTTTAAAAATTCAAAGACATTTTTCTATGTTAACTAACGGCACGGTATCGGACCTTAATATTGACCTATAATTTTTAAATTGGACCACGTATTATATTACAGGGTAATAGTGTACCCTACCACAGGAAATAATTATAGGTCATTTAGGGGGTACACAGCGTGACCCTAAATTTTACTATGTATGCCTATGCGAAATAGAGTGTTCTGAGATGCTTAAAATGAAGAAATAAGCGTTCTAAAATGCTTTAAAAATTCAAAGACATCTTTCAATGGTTAACTAACGCTAGGCGCAATATCAGACCTTAATATTGACCCATAATATTTAAATTGGACCAGGTATTATATTACAGGGTAATAGTGTACCCTGCCACAGGAAATAATTATAGGTCAATTAGGGGGTACACTATGTATATTTTAAATAGTGTATTAAAACAAGGAAATACGAAGACACATTTCTATGTTAACTAACGGCCCGGTATCGGACCTTAATATTGACCTATAATTTTTAAATTGGACCACGTATTATATTACAGGGTTATGGTGTATCCTTCCACAGGAAATAATTATAGGTCAATTAGGGGGTACACAGCGTGACCCTAAAGTTTACTATGTATGCCTATGCGAAATAAAGTGTTCTGAGAAGCTTAAAATGAAGAAATAAGCGTTCTAAAATGCTTTAAAAATTCAAAGACATCTTTCAATGGTTAACTAACGCTAGGCGCAATATCAGACCTTAATATTGACCCATAATATTTAAATTGGACCAGGTATTATATTACAGGGTAATAGTGTACCCTGCCACAGGAAATAATTATAGGTCAATTAGGGGGTACACTATGTATATTTTAAATAGTGTATTAAAACAAGAAAATACGAAGACACTTTTCTATGTTAACTAACGGCCCGGTATCGGACCTTAATATTGACCTATAATTTTTAAATTGGACCACGTATTATATTATAGGGTAATAGTGTACCCTACCACAAGAAATAACTATAGGTCAATTAGGGAGTACACAGCGTGACCCTAAAGTTCTCTATGTATGCCTCTGCGAAATAGAGTGTTCTGAGAAGCTTAAAATGAAGAAATAAGCGTTCTAAAATGCTTTAAAAATTCAAAGACATCTTTCAATGGTTAACTAACGCTAGGCGCAATATCAGACCTTAATATTGACCCATAATATTTAAATTGGACCAGGTATTATATTACAGGGTAATAGTGTACCCTGCCACAGGAAATAATTATAGGTCAATTAGGGGGTACACTATGTATATTTTAAATAGTGTATTAACCTTCCGTTAGTCGCGCACTTGTTTCCGACATGGTTAATCGCGTTGCACCTATGAGGTGTTTCTAATTTTTTGAAAGCCAAATGAAATTTAGTCTAGTTTAAATAGTTTATTGTTACCAATTTAAGACTCTTTAGAGAGATAAATATCAAAAAACTTATTTAGCGAAGTATCGAAGATAAATTTTTCTTGCTCCCGCGTCGGATCTCTTCCTCCATCACAAGATGTTCAACCAATTGACGCAAGAAGGTTCTGCGGTTTTTTCTCCGTAACCATTTTCTGTGTATATAACTTGACCATTTATACCTGCTACGTTGAGAAGGACAGAAAATGAGATAAAATATATATATTTAATTCATAAAAATATTATATCCATAATACTTGCGTCAATGGTCGCGCTGCACCAGAGGGGTGATTTGAGCGGTTCCAACTCTCCATCGACATGTTCTAAGGTCGGTTTTACACGGACATTTGAGTAATCCAAAGTTAGGAACATAACATTAGGCTCGACCCCAGGAAAAATCTATTGACGGCAAAGGAGGTGGAAGTGCAGTAGGGATGCACCTGTGAGGTGCGCGCGACTAACGGAAGGTTAAAACAAGGAAATACGAAGACACCTTTCTATGTTAACTAACGGCCCGGTATTGGACCTTAATATTGACCTATAATTTTTAAATTGGACCACGTATTATATTACAGGGCTATGGTGTATCCTACCACAGGAAATAATTATAGGTCAATTAGGGGGTACACAGCGTGACCCTAAAGTTTACTATGTATGCCTATGCGAAATAAAGTGTTCTGAGAAGATTAAAATGAAGAAATAAGCGTTCTAAAATGCTTTAAAAATTCAAAGACATCTTTCAATGGTTAACTAACGCTAGGCGCACTATCAGACCTTAATATTGACCCATAATATTTAAATTGGACCAGGTATTATATTACAGGGTAATAGTGTACCCTGCCACAGGAAATAATTATAGGTCAATTAAGGGGTACACTATGTATATTTTAAATAGTGCATTAAAACAAGGAAATTCGAAGACACTTTTCTATGTTAACTAACGGCACGGTATCGGACCTTAATATTGACCTATAATTTTTAATTGGACCACGTATTCTATTACAGGGTTATAGTGTACCCTACCACAGGAAATAATTATAGGTCAATTAGGGGGTACACAGAGTGACCCTAAAGTTTACTATGTATGCCTATGCGAAATAAAGTGTTCTGAGAAGCTTAAAATGAGGAAATAAGCGTTCTAAAATGCTTTAAAAATTCAAAGACATTTTTCTATGTTAACTAACGGCACGGTATCGGACCTTAATATTGACCTATAATTTTTAAATTGGACCACGTATTATATTACAGGGTAATAGTGTACCCTACCACAGGAAATAATTATAGGTCATTTAGGGGGTACACAGCGTGACCCTAAATTTTACTATGTATGCCTATGCGAAATAGAGTGTTCTGAGATGCTTAAAATGAAGAAATAAGCGTTCTAAAATGCTTTAAAAATTCAAAGACATCTTTCAATGGTTAACTAACGCTAGGCGCAATATCAGACCTTAATATTGACCCATAATATTTAAATTGGACCAGGTATTATATTACAGGGTAATAGTGTACCCTGCCACAGGAAATAATTATAGGTCAATTAGGGGGTACACTATGTATATTTTAAATAGTGTATTAAAACAAGGAAATACGAAGACACTTTTCTATGTTAACTAACGGCCCGGTATCGGACCTTAATATTGACCTATAATTTTTAAATTGGACCACGTATTATATTACAGGGTTATGGTGTATCCTACCACAGGAAATAATTATAGGTCAATTAGGGGGTACACAGCGTGACCCTAAAGTTTACTATGTATGCCTATGCGAAATAAAGTGTTCTGAGAAGCTTAAAATGAAGAAATAAGCGTTCTAAAATGCTTTAAAAATTCAAAGACATCTTTCAATGGTTAACTAACGCTAGGCGCAATATCAGACCTTAATATTGACCCATAATATTTAAATTGGACCAGGTATTATATTACAGGGTAATAGTGTACCCTGCCACAGGAAATAATTATAGGTCAATTAGGGGGTACACTATGTATATTTTAAATAGTGCATTAAAACAAGGAAATTCGAAGACACTTTTCTATGTTAACTAACGGCACGGTATCGGACCTTAATATTGACCTATAATTTTTAAATTGGACCACGCATTATATTACAGGGTTATAGTGTACCCTACCACAGGAAATAATTATAGGTCAATTAGGGGGTACACAGAGTGACCCTAAAGTTTACTATGTATGCCTATGCGAAATAAAGTGTTCTGAGAAGCTTAAGATGAGGAAATAAGCGTTCTAAAAGGCTTTAAAAATTCAAAGACATTTTTCTATGTTAACTAACGGCACGGTATCGGACCTTAATATTGACCTATAATTTTTAAATTGGACCACGTATTATATTACAGGGTAATAGTGTACCCTACCACAGGAAATACTTATAGGTCATTTACGGGGTACACAGCGTGACCCTAAATTTTACTATGTATGCCTCTGCGAAATAGAGTGTTCTGAGATGCTTAAAATGAAGAAATAAGCGCTCTAAAATGCTTTAAAAATTCAAAGACATCTTTCAATGGTTAACTAAAGCAAGGCGCAATATCAGACCTTAATATTGACCCATAATATTTAACTTGAACCAGGTATTATATCACAGGGTAATAGTGTACCCTACCACAGGAAATAATTATAGGTCAATTAGGGGGTACACTATGTATATTTTAAATAGTGCATTAAAACAAGGAAATTCGAAGACACTTTTCTATGTTAACTAACGGCACGGTATCGGACCTTAATATTGACCTATAATTTTTAATTGGACCACGTATTATATTACAGGGTTATAGTGTACCCTACCACAGGAAATAATTATAGGTCAATTAGGGGGTACACAGAGTGACCCTAAAGTTTACTATGTATGCCTATGCGAAATAAAGTGTTCTGAGAAGCTTAAAATGAGGAAATAAGCGTTCTAAAATGCTTTAAAAATTCAAAGACATTTTTCTATGTTAACTAACGGCACGGTATCGGACCTTAATATTGACCTATAATTTTTAAATTGGACCACGTATTATATTACAGGGTAATAGTGTACCCTACCACAGGAAATAATTATAGGTCATTTAGGGGGTACACAGCGTGACCCTAAATTTTACTATGTATGCCTATGCGAAATAGAGTGTTCTGAGATGCTTAAAATGAAGAAATAAGCGTTCTAAAATGCTTTAAAAATTCAAAGACATCTTTCAATGGTTAACTAACGCTAGGCGCAATATCAGACCTTAATATTGACCCATAATATTTAAATTGGACCAGGTATTATATTACAGGGTAATAGTGTACCCTGCCACAGGAAATAATTATAGGTCAATTAGGGGGTACACTATGTATATTTTAAATAGTGTATTAAAACAAGGAAATACGAAGACACATTTCTATGTTAACTAACGGCCCGGTATCGGACCTTAATATTGACCTATAATTTTTAAATTGGACCACGTATTATATTACAGGGTTATGGTGTATCCTTCCACAGGAAATAATTATAGGTCAATTAGGGGGTACACAGCGTGACCCTAAAGTTTACTATGTATGCCTATGCGAAATAAAGTGTTCTGAGAAGCTTAAAATGAAGAAATAAGCGTTCTAAAATGCTTTAAAAATTCAAAGACATCTTTCAATGGTTAACTAACGCTAGGCGCAATATCAGACCTTAATATTGACCCATAATATTTAAATTGGACCAGGTATTATATTACAGGGTAATAGTGTACCCTGCCACAGGAAATAATTATAGGTCAATTAGGGGGTACACTATGTATATTTTAAATAGTGTATTAAAACAAGAAAATACGAAGACACTTTTCTATGTTAACTAACGGCCCGGTATCGGACCTTAATATTGACCTATAATTTTTAAATTGGACCACGTATTATATTATAGGGTAATAGTGTACCCTACCACAAGAAATAACTATAGGTCAATTAGGGAGTACACAGCGTGACCCTAAAGTTCTCTATGTATGCCTCTGCGAAATAGAGTGTTCTGAGAAGCTTAAAATGAAGAAATAAGCGTTCTAAAATGCTTTAAAAATTCAAAGACATCTTTCAATGGTTAACTAACGCTAGGCGCAATATCAGACCTTAATATTGACCCATAATATTTAAATTGGACCAGGTATTATATTACAGGGTAATAGTGTACCCTGCCACAGGAAATAATTATAGGTCAATTAGGGGGTACACTATGTATATTTTAAATAGTGTATTAAAACAAGGAAATACGAAGACACCTTTCTATGTTAACTAACGGCCCGGTATCGGACCTTAATATTGACCTATAATTTTTAAATTGGACCACGTATTATATTACAGGGCTATGGTGTATCCTACCACAGGAAATAATTATAGGTCAATTAGGGGGTACACAGCGTGACCCTAAAGTTTACTATGTATGCCTATGCGAAATAAAGTGTTCTGAGAAGATTAAAATGAAGAAATAAGCGTTCTAAAATGCTTTAAAAATTCAAAGACATCTTTCAATGGTTAACTAACGCTAGGCGCACTATCAGACCTTAATATTGACCCATAATATTTAAATTGGACCAGGTATTATATTACAGGGTAATAGTGTACCCTGCCACAGGAAATAATTATAGGTCAATTAAGGGGTACACTATGTATATTTTAAATAGTGCATTAAAACAAGGAAATTCGAAGACACTTTTCTATGTTAACTAACGGCACGGTATCGGACCTTAATATTGACCTATAATTTTTAATTGGACCACGTATTCTATTACAGGGTTATAGTGTACCCTACCACAGGAAATAATTATAGGTCAATTAGGGGGTACACAGAGTGACCCTAAAGTTTACTATGTATGCCTATGCGAAATAAAGTGTTCTGAGAAGCTTAAAATGAGGAAATAAGCGTTCTAAAATGCTTTAAAAATTCAAAGACATTTTTCTATGTTAACTAACGGCACGGTATCGGACCTTAATATTGACCTATAATTTTTAAATTGGACCACGTATTATATTACAGGGTAATAGTGTACCCTACCACAGGAAATAATTATAGGTCATTTAGGGGGTACACAGCGTGACCCTAAATTTTACTATGTATGCCTATGCGAAATAGAGTGTTCTGAGATGCTTAAAATGAAGAAATAAGCGTTCTAAAATGCTTTAAAAATTCAAAGACATCTTTCAATGGTTAACTAACGCTAGGCGCAATATCAGACCTTAATATTGACCCATAATATTTAAATTGGACCAGGTATTATATTACAGGGTAATAGTGTACCCTGCCACAGGAAATAATTATAGGTCAATTAGGGGGTACACTATGTATATTTTAAATAGTGTATTAAAACAAGGAAATACGAAGACACTTTTCTATGTTAACTAACGGCCCGGTATCGGACCTTAATATTGACCTATAATTTTTAAATTGGACCACGTATTATATTACAGGGTTATGGTGTATCCTACCACAGGAAATAATTATAGGTCAATTAGGGGGTACACAGCGTGACCCTAAAGTTTACTATGTATGCCTATGCGAAATAAAGTGTTCTGAGAAGCTTAAAATGAAGAAATAAGCGTTCTAAAATGCTTTAAAAATTCAAAGACATCTTTCAATGGTTAACTAACGCTAGGCGCAATATCAGACCTTAATATTGACCCATAATATTTAAATTGGACCAGGTATTATATTACAGGGTAATAGTGTACCCTGCCACAGGAAATAATTATAGGTCAATTAGGGGGTACACTATGTATATTTTAAATAGTGCATTAAAACAAGGAAATTCGAAGACACTTTTCTATGTTAACTAACGGCACGGTATCGGACCTTAATATTGACCTATAATTTTTAAATTGGACCACGCATTATATTACAGGGTTATAGTGTACCCTACCACAGGAAATAATTATAGGTCAATTAGGGGGTACACAGAGTGACCCTAAAGTTTACTATGTATGCCTATGCGAAATAAAGTGTTCTGAGAAGCTTAAAATGAGGAAATAAGCGTTCTAAAATGCTTTAAAAATTCAAAGACATTTTTCTATGTTAACTAACGGCACGGTATCGGACCTTAATATTGACCTATAATTTTTAAATTGGACCACGTATTATATTACAGGGTAATAGTGTACCCTACCACAGGAAATAATTATACGTCATTTAGGGGGTACACAGCGTGACCCTAAATTTTACTATGTATGCCTATGCGAAATAGAGTGTTCTGAGATGCTTAAAATGAAGAAATAAGCGTTCTAAAATGCTTTAAAAATTCAAAGACATCTTTCAATGGTTAACTAACGCAAGGCGCAATATCAGACCTTAATATTGACCCATAATATTTAACTTGAACCAGGTATTATATCACAGGGTAATAGTGTACCCTACCACAGGAAATAATTATAGGTCAATTAGGGGGTACACTATGTATATTTTAAATAGTGCATTAAAACAAGGAAATTCGAAGACACTTTTCTATGTTAACTAACGGCACGGTATCGGAACTTAATATTGACCTATAATTTTTAAATTGGACCACGTATTATATTACAGGGTTATGGTGCATCCTACCACAGGAAATAATTATAGGTCAATTAGGGGGTACACAGCGTGACCCTAAAGTTTACTATGTATGCCTCTGCGAAATAGAGTGTTCTGAGAAGCTTAAAATGAAGAAATAAGCGTTCTAAAATGCTTTAAAAATTCAAAGACATCTTTCAATGGTTAACTAACGCTAGGCGCAATATCAGACCTTAATATTGACCCATAATATTTAAATTGGACCAGGTATTATATTACAGGGTAATAGTGTACCCTGCCACAGGAAATAATTATAGGTCAATTAGGGGGTACACTATGTATATTTTAAATAGTGTATTAAAACAGGGAAATACGAAGACACATTTCTATGTTAACTAACGGCCCGGTATCGGACCTTAATATTGACCTATAATTTTTAAATTGGACCACGTATTATATTTCAGGGTTATGGTGTATCCTACCACAGGAAATAATTATAGGTCAATTAGGGGGTACACAGCGTGACCCTAAAATTTACTATGTATGCCTATGCGAAATAAAGTGTTCTGAGAAGCTTAAAATGAAGAAATAAGCGTTCTAAAATGCTTTAAAAATTCAAAGACATCTTTCAATGGTTAACTAACGCTAAGCGCAATATCAGACCTTAATATTGACCCATAATATTTAAATTGGACCAGGTATTATATTACAGGGTAATAGTGTACCCTGCCACAGGAAATAATTATAGGTCAATTAGGGGGTACACTATGTATATTTTAAATAGTGTATTAAAACAAGGAAATACGAAGACACTTTTCTATGTTAACTAACGGCCCGGTATCGGACCTTAATATTGACCTATAATTTTTAAATTGGACCACGTATTATATTACAGGGTTATGGTGTATCCTACCACAGGAAATAATTATAGGTCAATTAGGGGGTACACAGCGTGACCCTAAAGTTCTCTATGTATGCCTCTGCGAAATAGAGTGTTCTGAGAAGCTTAAAATGAAGAAATAAGCGTTCTAAAATGCTTTAAAAATTCAAAGACATCTTTCAATGGTTAACTAACGCTAGGCGCAATATCAGACCTTAATATTGACCCATAATATTTAAATTGGACCAGGTATTATATTACAGGGTAATAGTGTACCCTGCCACAGGAAATAATTATAGGTCAATTAGGGGGTACACTATGTATATTTTAAATAGTGTATTAAAACAAGGAAATACGAAGACACTTTTCTATGTTAACTAACGGCCCGGTATCGGACCTTAATATTGACCTATAATTTTTAAATTGGACCACGTATTATATTATAGGGTAATAGTGTTCCCTACCACAAGAAATAATTATAGGTCAATTAGGGAGTACACAGCGTAACCCTAAAGTTCTCCATGTATGCCTCTGCGAAATAGAGTGTTCTGAGAAGCTTAAAATGAAGAAATAAGCGTTCTAAAATGCTTTAAAAATTCAAAGACATCTTTCAATGGTTAACTAACGCTAGGCGCAATATCAGACCTTAATATTGACCCATAATATTTAAATTGGACTAGGTATTATATTACAGGGTAATAGTGTACCCTACCACAGGAAATAATTATAGGTCAATTAGGGGGTACACAGAGTGACCCTAAAGTTTACTATGTATGCCTATGCGAAATAAAGTGTTCTGAGAAGCTTAAAATGAGGAAATAAGCGTTCTAAAATGCTTTAAAAATTCAAAGACATTTTTCTATGTTAACTAACGGCACGGTATCGGACCTTAATATTGACCTATAATTTTTAAATTGGACCACGTATTATATTACAGGGTAATAGTGTACCCTACCACAGGAAATAATTATACGTCATTTAGGGGGTACACAGCGTGACCCTAAATTTTACTATGTATGCCTATGCGAAATAGAGTGTTCTGAGATGCTTAAAATGAAGAAATAAGCGTTCTAAAATGCTTTAAAAATTCAAAGACATCTTTCAATGGTTAACTAACGCAAGGCGCAATATCAGACCTTAATATTGACCCATAATATTCAACTTGAACCAGGTATTATATCACAGGGTAATAGTGTACCCTACCACAGGAAATAATTATAGGTCAATTAGGGGGTACACTATGTATATTTTAAATAGTGCATTAAAACAAGGAAATTCGAAGACACTTTTCTATGTTAACTAACGGCACGGTATCGGAACTTAATATTGACCTATAATTTTTAAATTGGACCACGTATTATATTACAGGGTTATGGTGCATCCTACCACAGGAAATAATTATAGGTCAATTAGGGGGTACACAGCGTGACCCTAAAGTTTACTATGTATGCCTATGCGAAATAAAGTGTTCTGAGAAGATTAAAATGAAGAAATAAGCGTTCTAAAATGCTTTAAAAATTCAAAGACATCTTTCAATGGTTAACTAACGCTAGGCGCACTATCAGACCTTAATATTGACCCATAATATTTAAATTGGACCAGGTATTATATTACAGGGTAATAGTGTACCCTGCCACAGGAAATAATTATAGGTCAATTAAGGGGTACACTATGTATATTTTAAATAGTGCATTAAAACAAGGAAATTCGAAGACACTTTTCTATGTTAACTAACGGCACGGTATCGGACCTTAATATTGACCTATAATTTTTAATTGGACCACGTATTATATTACAGGGTTATAGTGTACCCTACCACAGGAAATAATTATAGGTCAATTAGGGGGTACACAGAGTGACCCTAAAGTTTACTATGTATGCCTATGCGAAATAAAGTGTTCTGAGAAGCTTAAAATGAGGAAATAAGCGTTCTAAAATGCTTTAAAAATTCAAAGACATTTTTCTATGTTAACTAACGGCACGGTATCGGACCTTAATATTGACCTATAATTTTTAAATTGGACCACGTATTATATTACAGGGTAATAGTGTACCCTACCACAGGAAATAATTATAGGTCATTTAGGGGGTACACAGCGTGACCCTAAATTTTACTATGTATGCCTATGCGAAATAGAGTGTTCTGAGATGCTTAAAATGAAGAAATAAGCGTTCTAAAATGCTTTAAAAATTCAAAGACATCTTTCAATGGTTAACTAACGCTAGGCGCAATATCAGACCTTAATATTGACCCATAATATTTAAATTGGACCAGGTATTATATTACAGGGTAATAGTGTACCCTGCCACAGGAAATAATTATAGGTCAATTAGGGGGTACACTATGTATATTTTAAATAGTGTATTAAAACAAGGAAATACGAAGACACATTTCTATGTTAACTAACGGCCCGGTATCGGACCTTAATATTGACCTATAATTTTTAAATTGGACCACGTATTATATTACAGGGTTATGGTGTATCCTACCACAGGAAATAATTATAGGTCAATTAGGGGGTACACAGCGTGACCCTAAAGTTTACTATGTATGCCTATGCGAAATAAAGTGTTCTGAGAAGCTTAAAATGAAGAAATAAGCGTTCTAAAATGCTTTAAAAATTCAAAGACATCTTTCAATGGTTAACTAACGCTAGGCGCAATATCAGACCTTAATATTGACCCATAATATTTAAATTGGACCAGGTATTATATTACAGGGTAATAGTGTACCCTGCCACAGGAAATAATTATAGGTCAATTAGGGGGTACACTATGTATATTTTAAATAGTGTATTAAAACAAGGAAATACGAAGACACTTTTCTATGTTAACTAACGGCCCGGTATCGGACCTTAATATTGACCTATAATTTTTAAATTGGACCACGTATTATATTATAGGGTAATAGTGTACCCTACCACAAGAAATAACTATAGGTCAATTAGGGAGTACACAGCGTGACCCTAAAGTTCTCTATGTATGCCTCTGCGAAATAGAGTGTTCTGAGAAGCATAAAATGAAGAAATAAGCGTTCTAAAATGCTTTAAAAATTCAAAGACATCTTTCAATGGTTAACTAACGCTAGGCGCAATATCAGACCTTAATATTGACCCATAATATTTAAATTGGACCAGGTATTATATTACAGGGTAATAGTGTACCCTGCCACAGGAAATAATTATAGGTCAATTAGGGGGTACACTATGTATATTTTAAATAGTGTATTAAAACAAGGAAATACGAAGACACTTTTCTATGTTAACTAACGGCCCGGTATCGGACCTTAATATTGACCTATAATTTTTAAATTGGACCACGTATTATATTACAGGGTTATGGTGTATCCTACCACAGGAAATAATTATAGGTCAATTAGGGGGTACACAGCGTGACCCTAAAGTTTACTATGTATGCCTATGCGAAATAAAGTGTTCTGAGAAGCTTAAAATGAAGAAATAAGCGTTCTAAAATGCTTTAAAAATTCAAAGACATCTTTCAATGGTTAACTAACGCTAGGCGCAATATCAGACCTTAATATTGACCCATAATATTTAAATTGGACCAGGTATTATATTACAGGGTAATAGTGTACCCTGCCACAGGAAATAATTATAGGTCAATTAGGGGGTACACTATGTATATTTTAAATAGTGCATTAAAACAAGGAAATTCGAAGACACTTTTCTATGTTAACTAACGGCACGGTATCGGAACTTAATATTGACCTATAATTTTTAAATTGGACCACGCATTATATTACAGGGTTATAGTGTACCCTACCACAGGAAATAATTATAGGTCAATTAGGGGGTACACAGAGTTACCCTAAAGTTTACTATGTATGCCTATGCGAAATAAAGTGTTCTGAGAAGCTTAAAATGAGGAAATAAGTGTTCTAAAATGCTTTAAAAATTCAAAGACATTTTTCTATGTTAACTAACGGCACGGTATCGGACCTTAATATTGACCTATAATTTTTAAATTGGACCACGTATTATATTACAGGGTAATAGTGTACCCTACCACAGGAAATAATTATACGTCATTTAGGGGGTACACAGCGTGACCCTAAATTTTACTATGTATGCCTATGCGAAATAGAGTGTTCTGAGATGCTTAAAATGAAGAAATAAGCGTTCTAAAATGCTTTAAAAATTCAAAGACATCTTTCAATGGTTAACTAACGCAAGGCGCAATATCAGACCTTAATATTGACCCATAATATTCAACTTGAACCAGGTATTATATCACAGGGTAATAGTGTACCCTACCACAGGAAATAATTATAGGTCAATTAGGGGGTACACTATGTATATTTTAAATAGTGCATTAAAACAAGGAAATTCGAAGACACTTTTCTATGTTAACTAACGGCACGGTATCGGAACTTAATATTGACCTATAATTTTTAAATTGGACCACGTATTATATTACAGGGTTATGGTGCATCCTACCACAGGAAATAATTATAGGTCAATTAGGGGGTACACAGCGTGACCCTAAAGTTTACTATGTATGCCTATGCGAAATAAAGTGTTCTGAGAAGATTAAAATGAAGAAATAAGCGTTCTAAAATGCTTTAAAAATTCAAAGACATCTTTCAATGGTTAACTAACGCTAGGCGCACTATCAGACCTTAATATTGACCCATAATATTTAAATTGGACCAGGTATTATATTACAGGGTAATAGTGTACCCTGCCACAGGAAATAATTATAGGTCAATTAAGGGGTACACTATGTATATTTTAAATAGTGCATTAAAACAAGGAAATTCGAAGACACTTTTCTATGTTAACTAACGGCACGGTATCGGACCTTAATATTGACCTATAATTTTTAATTGGACCACGTATTATATTACAGGGTTATAGTGTACCCTACCACAGGAAATAATTATAGGTCAATTAGGGGGTACACAGCGTGACCCTAAAGTTTACTATGTATGCCTATGCGAAATAAAGTGTTCTGAGAAGATTAAAATGAAGAAATAAGCGTTCTAAAATGCTTTAAAAATTCAAAGACATCTTTCAATGGTTAACTAACGCTAGGCGCACTATCAGACCTTAATATTGACCCATAATATTTAAATTGGACCAGGTATTATATTACAGGGTAATAGTGTACCCTGCCACAGGAAATAATTATAGGTCAATTAAGGGGTACACTATGTATATTTTAAATAGTGCATTAAAACAAGGAAATTCGAAGACACTTTTCTATGTTAACTAACGGCACGGTATCGGACCTTAATATTGACCTATAATTTTTAATTGGACCACGTATTATATTACAGGGTTATAGTGTACCCTACCACAGGAAATAATTATAGGTCAATTAGGGGGTACACAGAGTGACCCTAAAGTTTACTATGTATGCCTATGCGAAATAAAGTGTTCTGAGAAGCTTAAAATGAGGAAATAAGCGTTCTAAAATGCTTTAAAAATTCAAAGACATTTTTCTATGTTAACTAACGGCACGGTATCGGACCTTAATATTGACCTATAATTTTTAAATTGGACCACGTATTATATTACAGGGTAATAGTGTACCCTACCACAGGAAATAATTATAGGTCATTTAGGGGGTACACAGCGTGACCCTAAATTTTACTATGTATGCCTATGCGAAATAGAGTGTTCTGAGATGCTTAAAATGAAGAAATAAGCGTTCTAAAATGCTTTAAAAATTCAAAGACATCTTTCAATGGTTAACTAACGCTAGGCGCAATATCAGACCTTAATATTGACCCATAATATTTAAATTGGACCAGGTATTATATTACAGGGTAATAGTGTACCCTGCCACAGGAAATAATTATAGGTCAATTAGGGGGTACACTATGTATATTTTAAATAGTGTATTAAAACAAGGAAATACGAAGACACATTTCTATGTTAACTAACGGCCCGGTATCGGACCTTAATATTGACCTATAATTTTTAAATTGGACCACGTATTATATTACAGGGTTATGGTGTATCCTACCACAGGAAATAATTATAGGTCAATTAGGGGGTACACAGCGTGACCCTAAAGTTTACTATGTATGCCTATGCGAAATAAAGTGTTCTGAGAAGCTTAAAATGAAGAAATAAGCGTTCTAAAATGCTTTAAAAATTCAAAGACATCTTTCAATGGTTAACTAACGCTAGGCGCAATATCAGACCTTAATATTGACCCATAATATTTAAATTGGACCAGGTATTATATTACAGGGTAATAGTGTACCCTGCCACAGGAAATAATTATAGGTCAATTAGGGGGTACACTATGTATATTTTAAATAGTGTATTAAAACAAGGAAATACGAAGACACTTTTCTATGTTAACTAACGGCCCGGTATCGGACCTTAATATTGACCTATAATTTTTAAATTGGACCACGTATTATATTATAGGGTAATAGTGTACCCTACCACAAGAAATAACTATAGGTCAATTAGGGAGTACACAGCGTGACCCTAAAGTTCTCTATGTATGCCTCTGCGAAATAGAGTGTTCTGAGAAGCATAAAATGAAGAAATAAGCGTTCTAAAATGCTTTAAAAATTCAAAGACATCTTTCAATGGTTAACTAACGCTAGGCGCAATATCAGACCTTAATATTGACACATAATATTTAAATTGGACCAGGTATTATATTACAGGGTAATAGTGTACCCTGCCACAGGAAATAATTATAGGTCAATTAGGGGGTACACTATGTATATTTTAAATAGTGTATTAAAACAAGGAAATACGAAGACACTTTTCTATGTTAACTAACGGCCCGGTATCGGACCTTAATATTGACCTATAATTTTTAAATTGGACCACGTATTATATTACAGGGTTATGGTGTATCCTACCACAGGAAATAATTATAGGTCAATTAGGGGGTACACAGCGTGACCCTAAAGTTTACTATGTATGCCTATGCGAAATAAAGTGTTCTGAGAAGCTTAAAATGAAGAAATAAGCGTTCTAAAATGCTTTAAAAATTCAAAGACATCTTTCAATGGTTAACTAACGCTAGGCGCAATATCAGACCTTAATATTGACCCATAATATTTAAATTGGACCAGGTATTATATTACAGGGTAATAGTGTACCCTGCCACAGGAAATAATTATAGGTCAATTAGGGGGTACACTATGTATATTTTAAATAGTGCATTAAAACAAGGAAATTCGAAGACACTTTTCTATGTTAACTAACGGCACGGTATCGGACCTTAATATTGACCTATAATTTTTAAATTGGACCACGCATTATATTACAGGGTTATAGTGTACCCTACCACAGGAAATAATTATAGGTCAATTAGGGGGTACACAGAGTTACCCTAAAGTTTACTATGTATGCCTATGCGAAATAAAGTGTTCTGAGAAGCTTAAAATGAGGAAATAAGCGTTCTAAAATGCTTTAAAAATTCAAAGACATTTTTCTATGTTAACTAACGGCACGGTATCGGACCTTAATATTGACCTATAATTTTTAAATTGGACCACGTATTATATTACAGGGTAATAGTGTACCCTACCACAGGAAATAATTATACGTCATTTAGGGGGTACACAGCGTGACCCTAAATTTTACTATGTATGCCTATGCGAAATAGAGTGTTCTGAGATGCTTAAAATGAAGAAATAAGCGTTCTAAAATGCTTTAAAAATTCAAAGACATCTTTCAATGGTTAACTAACGCAAGGCGCAATATCAGACCTTAATATTGACCCATAATATTTAACTTGAACCAGGTATTATATCACAGGGTAATAGTGTACCCTACCACAGGAAATAATTATAGGTCAATTAGGGGGTACACTATGTATATTTTAAATAGTGCATTAAAACAAGGAAATTCGAAGACACTTTTCTATGTTAACTAACGGCACGGTATCGGAACTTAATATTGACCTATAATTTTTAAATTGGACCACGTATTATATTACAGGGTTATGGTGCATCCTACCACAGGAAATAATTATAGGTCAATTAGGGGGTACACAGCGTGACCCTAAAGTTTACTATGTATGCCTCTGCGAAATAGAGTGTTCTGAGAAGCTTAAAATGAAGAAATAAGCGTTCTAAAATGCTTTAAAAATTCAAAGACATCTTTCAATGGTTAACTAACGCTAGGCGCAATATCAGACCTTAATATTGACCCATAATATTTAAATTGGACCAGGTATTATATTACAGGGTAATAGTGTACCCTGCCACAGGAAATAATTATAGGTCAATTAGGGGGTACACTATGTATATTTTAAATAGTGTATTAAAACAGGGAAATACGAAGACACATTTCTATGTTAACTAACGGCCCGGTATCGGACCTTAATATTGACCTATAATTTTTAAATTGGACCACGTATTATATTTCAGGGTTATGGTGTATCCTACCACAGGAAATAATTATAGGTCAATTAGGGGGTACACAGCGTGACCCTAAAATTTACTATGTATGCCTATGCGAAATAAAGTGTTCTGAGAAGCTTAAAATGAAGAAATAAGCGTTCTAAAATGCTTTAAAAATTCAAAGACATCTTTCAATGGTTAACTAACGCTAAGCGCAATATCAGACCTTAATATTGACCCATAATATTTAAATTGGACCAGGTATTATATTACAGGGTAATAGTGTACCCTGCCACAGGAAATAATTATAGGTCAATTAGGGGGTACACTATGTATATTTTAAATAGTGTATTAAAACAAGGAAATACGAAGACACTTTTCTATGTTAACTAACGGCCCGGTATCGGACCTTAATATTGACCTATAATTTTTAAATTGGACCACGTATTATATTACAGGGTTATGGTGTATCCTACCACAGGAAATAATTATAGGTCAATTAGGGGGTACACAGCGTGACCCTAAAGTTCTCTATGTATGCCTCTGCGAAATAGAGTGTTCTGAGAAGCTTAAAATGAAGAAATAAGCGTTCTAAAATGCTTTAAAAATTCAAAGACATCTTTCAATGGTTAACTAACGCTAGGCGCAATATCAGACCTTAATATTGACCCATAATATTTAAATTGGACCAGGTATTATATTACAGGGTAATAGTGTACCCTGCCACAGGAAATAATTATAGGTCAATTAGGGGGTACACTATGTATATTTTAAATAGTGTATTAAAACAAGGAAATACGAAGACACTTTTCTATGTTAACTAACGGCCCGGTATCGGACCTTAATATTGACCTATAATTTTTAAATTGGACCACGTATTATATTATAGGGTAATAGTGTTCCCTACCACAAGAAATAATTATAGGTCAATTAGGGAGTACACAGCGTAACCCTAAAGTTCTCTATGTATGCCTCTGCGAAATAGAGTGTTCTGAGAAGCTTAAAATGAAGAAATAAGCGTTCTAAAATGCTTTAAAAATTCAAAGACATCTTTCAATGGTTAACTAACGCTAGGCGCAATATCAGACCTTAATATTGACCCATAATATTTAAATTGGACTAGGTATTATATTACAGGGTAATAGTGTACCCTACCACAGGAAATAATTATAGGTCAATTAGGGGGTACACAGAGTGACCCTAAAGTTTACTATGTATGCCTATGCGAAATAAAGTGTTCTGAGAAGCTTAAAATGAGGAAATAAGCGTTCTAAAATGCTTTAAAAATTCAAAGATATTTTTCTATGTTAACTAACGGCACGGTATCGGACCTTAATATTGACCTATAATTTTTAAATTGGACCACGTATTATATTACAGGGTAATAGTGTACCCTACCACAGGAAATAATTATACGTCATTTAGGGGGTACACAGCGTGACCCTAAATTTTACTATGTATGCCTATGCGAAATAGAGTGTTCTGAGATGCTTAAAATGAAGAAATAAGCGTTCTAAAATGCTTTAAAAATTCAAAGACATCTTTCAATGGTTAACTAACGCAAGGCGCAATATCAGACCTTAATATTGACCCATAATATTCAACTTGAACCAGGTATTATATCACAGGGTAATAGTGTACCCTACCACAGGAAATAATTATAGGTCAATTAGGGGGTACACTATGTATATTTTAAATAGTGCATTAAAACAAGGAAATTCGAAGACACTTTTCTATGTTAACTAACGGCACGGTATCGGAACTTAATATTGACCTATAATTTTTAAATTGGACCACGTATTATATTACAGGGTTATGGTGCATCCTACCACAGGAAATAATTATAGGTCAATTAGGGGGTACACAGCGTGACCCTAAAGTTTACTATGTATGCCTCTGCGAAATAGAGTGTTCTGAGAAGCTTAAAATGAAGAAATAAGCGTTCTAAAATGCTTTAAAAATTCAAAGACATCTTTCAATGGTTAACTAACGCTAGGCGCAATATCAGACCTTAATATTGACCCATAATATTTAAATTGGACCAGGTATTATATTACAGGGTAATAGTGTACCCTGCCACAGGAAATAATTATAGGTCAATTAGGGGGTACACTATGTATATTTTAAATAGTGTATTAAAACAAGGAAATACGAAGACACATTTCTATGTTAACTAACGGCCCGGTATCGGACCTTAATATTGACCTATAATTTTTAAATTGGACCACGTATTATATTACAGGGTTATGGTGTATCCTACCACAGGAAATAATTATAGGTCAATTAGGGGGTACACAGCGTGACCCTAAAGTTTACTATGTATGCCTATGCGAAATAAAGTGTTCTGAGAAGCTTAAAATGAAGAAATAAGCGTTCTAAAATGCTTTAAAAATTCAAAGACATCTTTCAATGGTTAACTAACGCTAGGCGCAATATCAGACCTTAATATTGACCCATAATATTTAAATTGGACCAGGTATTATATTACAGGGTAATAGTGTACCCTGCCACAGGAAATAATTATAGGTCAATTAGGGGGTACACTATGTATATTTTAAATAGTGTATTAAAACAAGGAAATACGAAGACACTTTTCTATGTTAACTAACGGCCCGGTATCGGACCTTAATATTGACCTATAATTTTTAAATTGGACCACGTATTATATTATAGGGTAATAGTGTTCCCTACCACAAGAAATAATTATAGGTCAATTAGGGAGTACACAGCGTAACCCTAAAGTTCTCTATGTATGCCTCTGCGAAATAGAGTGTTCTGAGAAGCTTAAAATGAAGAAATAAGCGTTCTAAAATGCTTTAAAAATTCAAAGACATCTTTCAATGGTTAACTAACGCTAGGCGCAATATCAGACCTTAATATTGACCCATAATATTTAAATTGGACTAGGTATTATATTACAGGGTAATAGTGTACCCTACCACAGGAAATAATTATAGGTCAATTAGGGGGTACACAGAGTGACCCTAAAGTTTACTATGTATGCCTATGCGAAATAAAGTGTTCTGAGAAGCTTAAAATGAGGAAATAAGCGTTCTAAAATGCTTTAAAAATTCAAAGACATTTTTCTATGTTAACTAACGGCACGGTATCGGACCTTAATATTGACCTATAATTTTTAAATTGGACCACGTATTATATTACAGGGTAATAGTGTACCCTACCACAGGAAATAATTATACGTCATTTAGGGGGTACACAGCGTGACCCTAAATTTTACTATGTATGCCTATGCGAAATAGAGTGTTCTGAGATGCTTAAAATGAAGAAATAAGCGTTCTAAAATGCTTTAAAAATTCAAAGACATCTTTCAATGGTTAACTAACGCAAGGCGCAATATCAGACCTTAATATTGACCCATAATATTCAACTTGAACCAGGTATTATATCACAGGGTAATAGTGTACCCTACCACAGGAAATAATTATAGGTCAATTAGGGGGTACACTATGTATATTTTAAATAGTGCATTAAAACAAGGAAATTCGAAGACACTTTTCTATGTTAACTAACGGCACGGTATCGGAACTTAATATTGACCTATAATTTTTAAATTGGACCACGTATTATATTACAGGGTTATGGTGCATCCTACCACAGGAAATAATTATAGGTCAATTAGGGGGTACACAGCGTGACCCTAAAGTTTACTATGTATGCCTCTGCGAAATAGAGTGTTCTGAGAAGCTTAAAATGAAGAAATAAGCGTTCTAAAATGCTTTAAAAATTCAAAGACATCTTTCAATGGTTAACTAACGCTAGGCGCAATATCAGACCTTAATATTGACCCATAATATTTAAATTGGACCAGGTATTATATTACAGGGTAATAGTGTACCCTGCCACAGGAAATAATTATAGGTCAATTAGGGGGTACACTATGTATATTTTAAATAGTGTATTAAAACAAGGAAATACGAAGACACATTTCTATGTTAACTAACGGCCCGGTATCGGACCTTAATATTGACCTATAATTTTTAAATTGGACCACGTATTATATTACAGGGTTATGGTGTATCCTACCACAGGAAATAATTATAGGTCAATTAGGGGGTACACAGCGTGACCCTAAAGTTTACTATGTATGCCTATGCGAAATAAAGTGTTCTGAGAAGCTTAAAATGAAGAAATAAGCGTTCTAAAATGCTTTAAAAATTCAAAGACATCTTTCAATGGTTAACTAACGCTAGGCGCAATATCAGACCTTAATATTGACCCATAATATTTAAATTGGACCAGGTATTATATTACAGGGTAATAGTGTACCCTGCCACAGGAAATAATTATAGGTCAATTAGGGGGTACACTATGTATATTTTAAATAGTGTATTAAAACAAGGAAATACGAAGACACTTTTCTATGTTAACTAACGGCCCGGTATCGGACCTTAATATTGACCTATAATTTTTAAATTGGACCACGTATTATATTATAGGGTAATAGTGTTCCCTACCACAAGAAATAATTATAGGTCAATTAGGGAGTACACAGCGTAACCCTAAAGTTCTCTATGTATGCCTCTGCGAAATAGAGTGTTCTGAGAAGCTTAAAATGAAGAAATAAGCGTTCTAAAATGCTTTAAAAATTCAAAGACATCTTTCAATGGTTAACTAACGCTAGGCGCAATATCAGACCTTAATATTGACCCATAATATTTAAATTGGACTAGGTATTATATTACAGGGTAATAGTGTACCCTGTCACAGGAAATAATTATAGGTCAATTAGGGGGTACACTATGTATATTTTAAATAGTGTATTAAAACAAGGAAATACGCAGACACTTTTCTATGTTAACTAACGGCCCGGTATCGGACCTTAATATTGACCTATAATTTTTAAATTGGACCACGTATTATATTATAGGGTAATAGTGTACCCTACCACAAGAAATAATTATAGGTCAATTAGGGAGTACACAGCGTGACCCTAAAGTTCTCTATGTATGCCTCTGCGAAATAGAGTGTTCTGAGAAGCTTAAAATGAAGAAATAAGCGTTCTAAAATGCTTTAAAAATTCAAAGACATCTTTCAATGTTTAACTAACGCTAGGCGCAATATCAGACCTTAATATTGACCCATAATATTTAAATTGGACCAGGTATTATATTACAGGGTAATAGTGTACCCTACCACAGGAAATAATTATAGGTCATTTAGGGGGTACACTATGTATATTTTAAATAGTGCATTAAAACAAGGAAATACGAAGACACTTTTCTATTTTAACTAACGGCACGGTATCGGACCTTATTATTGACCTATAATTTTTAAATTGCACCACGTATTATATTACAGGGTAATAGTGTACCTTACCACAGGAAATAATTATAGGTCAATTAGGTGGTACACAGCGTGACCCTAAAGTCTACTATGTATGCCTATGCGAAATAGAGTGTTCTGAGAAGCTTAAAATGAAGAAATAAGCGTTCTAAAATGCTTTAAAAATTCAAAGACATCTTTCAATGGTTAACTAACGCAAGGCGCGATATCAGACCTTAATATGGAACCATAATATTTCAATTAGACCAGGTATTATATTACAGGGAAATAGTGTACCCTACAACAGGAAATAATTATAGGTCAATTAGGGGGTACACTATGTATATTTTAAATAGTGCATTAAAACAAGAAAATACGAAGACAATTTTCTATGTTAACTAACGGCACGGTATCGGACCTTAATATTGACCTATAATTTTTAAATTGGACCACGTATTATATTACAGGGTTATAGTGTACCCTACCACAGGAAATAATTATAGGTCAATTAGGGGGTACACAGAGTGACCCTAAAGTTTACTATGTATGCCTATGCGAAATAAAGTGTTCTGAGAAGCTTAAGATGAGGAAATAAGCGTTCTAAAATGCTTTAAAAATTCAAAGACATTTTTCTATGTTAACTAACGGCATGGTATCGGACCTTAATATTGACCTATAATTTTTAAATTGGACCACCTATTATATTACAGGGTATTAGTGTACCCTATCACAGGAAATAATTATAGGTCATTTAGGGGGTACACTATGTATATTTTAAATAGTGCATTAAAACAAGGAAATACGAAGACACTTTTCTATGTTAACTAACGGCACGGTATCGGACCTTAATATTGACCTATAATTTTTAAATTGTACCACGTATTATATTATAGGGTAATAGTGTACCTTACCACAGGAAATAATTTTAGGTCAATTAGGTGGTACACAGCGTGACCCTAAAGTCTACTATGTATGCCTATGCGAAATAGAGTGTTCTGAGAAGCTTAAAATGAAGAAATAAGCGTTCTAAAATGCTTTAAAAATTCAAAGACATCTTTCAATGGTTAACTAACGCAAGGCGCGATATCAGACCTTAATATGGAACCATAATATTTCAATTAGACCAGGTATTATATTACAGGGAAATAGTGTACCCTACAACAGGAAATAATTATAGGTCAATTAGGGGGTACACTATGTATATTTTAAATAGTGCATTAAAACAAGAAAATACGAAGACACTTTTCTATGTTAACTAACGGCACGGTATCGGACCTTAATATTGACCTATAATTTTTAAATTGGACCACGTATTATATTACAGGGTTATAGTGTACCCTGCCACAGGAAATAATTATAGGTCAATTAGGGGGTACACAGAGTGACCCTAAAGTTTACTATATATGCCTATGCGAAATAAAGTGTTCTGAGAAGCTTAATATGAGGAAATAAGCGTTCTAAAATGCTTTAAAAATTCAAAGACATTTTTCTATGTTAACTAACGGCACGGTATCGGACCTTAATATTGACCTATAATTTTTAAATTGGACCACGTATTATATTACAGGGTAATAGTGTACCCTACCACAGGAAATAATTATAGGTCATTTAGGGGGTACACAGCGTGACCCTAAATTTTACTATGTATGCCTATGCGAAATAGAGTGTTCTGAGATGCTTAAAATGAAGAAATAAGCGTTCTAAAATGCTTTAAAAATTCAAAGACATCTTTCAATGGTTAACTAACGCAAGGCGCAATATCAGACCTTAATATTGACCCATAATATTTAACTTGAACCAGGTATTATATCACAGGGTAATAGTGTACCCTACCACAGGAAATAATTATAGGTCAATTAGGGGGTACACTATGTATATTTTAAATAGAGCATTAAAACAAGGAAATTCGAAGACACTTTTCTATGTTAACTAACGGCACGGTATCGGACCTTAATATTGACCTATAATTTTTAAATTGGACCACGTATTATATTACAGGGTTATAGTGTACCCTACCACAGGAAATAATTATAGGTCAATTAGGGGGTACACAGAGTGACCCTAAAATTTACTATGTATGCCTATGCGAAATAAAGTGTTCTGAGAAGCTTAAAATGAGGAAATAAGCGTTCTAAAATGCTTTAAAAATTCAAAGACATTTTTCTATGTTAACTAACGGCACGGTATCGGATCTTAATATTGACCTATAATTTTTAAATTGGACCACGTATTATATTACAGGGTAATAGTGTACTCTACCACAGGAAATAATTATAGGTCAATTAGGGGGTACACAGCGTGACCCTAAATTTTACTATGTATGCCTATACGAAATAGAGTGTTCTGAGAAGCTTAAAATGAAGAAATTAGCGTTCTAAAATGCTTTAAAAATTCAAAGACATCTTTCAATGGTTAACTAACGCAAGGCGCAATATCAGACCTTAATATTGACCCATAATATTTGAATTGGACCAGGTATTATATTACAGGGTAATAGTGTTCCCTACCACAGGAAATAATTATAGGTCCATTAGGGGGTACACTATGTATATTTTAAATAGTGCATTAAAACAAGGAAATACGAAGACACTTTTCTATGTTAACTAACGGCACGGTATCGAACCTTAATATTGACCTATAATTTTTAAATTGGACCTCGTATTATATTACAGGGTAATAGTGTACCATACCACAGGAAATAATTATAGGTCAATTAGGGGGTACACAGCGTGACCCTAAAGTTTACTATGTATGCCTATGCGAAATAGAGTGTTCTGAGAAGCTTGAAATGAAGAAATAAGCGTTCTAAAATGCTTTAAAAATTCAAAGACATCTTTCAATGGTTAACTAACGCAAGGCGCGATATCAGACCTTAATAAGGAACCATAATATTTAAATTGGACCAGGTATTATATTACAGGGTAATAGTGTACCCTACCACAGGAAATAATTATAGGTCAATTAGGGGGTACACTATGTATATTTTAAATAGTGCATTAAAACAAGGAAATACGAAGACACTTTGCTATGTTAACTAACGGCACGGTATCGGACCTTAATATTGACCTATAATTTTTCAATTGGACCACGTATTATATTACAGGGTAATAGTGTGCCCTACCACAGGAAATAATTATAGTTCAATTAGGGGGTACACAGCGTGACCCTAAAGTTTACTATGTATGCCTATGCGAAATAGAGTGTTCTGAGAAGCTTAAAATGAAGAAATAAGCGTTCTAAAATGCTTTAAAAACTCAAAGACATCTTCCAATGGTTAACTAACGCAAGGCGCGATATCAGACCTTAATATGGAACCATAATATTTAAATTGGACCAGGTATTATATTACAGGGTAATAGTGTACCTTACCACAGGAATTAAATATAGGTCAATTAGGGGGTACACTATGTATATTTTAAATAGTACATTAAAACAAGGAAATTCGAAGACTCTTTTCTATGTTAACTAACGGCCCGGTATCGGACCTTAATATTGACCTATAATTTTTAAATTGGACCACGTATTATATTACATGGTAATAGTGTACCCTACCACAGGAAATAAATATAGGTCAATTAGGGGGTACACAGTGTGACCCTAAAGTTTACTATGTATGCCTATGCGAAATAAAGTGTTCTGAGAAGCTTAAAATGAAGAAATAAGCGTTCTAAAATGCTTTAGAAATTCAAAGACATCTTTCAATGGTTAACTAACGCTAGGCGCAATATTGGACCTTAATATTGACCCATAATATTTAAATTGGACCAGGTATTATATTACAGGGTATGAGTGTACCCTGCCACAGGAAATAATTATAGGTCAATTAGGGGGTACACTATGTATATTTTAAATAGTGCATTAAAACAAGGAAATACGAAGACACTTTTCTATGTTAACTAACGGCCCGGTATCGGACCTTGATATTGACCTATAATTTTTAAATTGGACCACGTATTATATTATAGGGTAATAGTGTACCCTACCACAAGAAATAATTATAGGTCAATTAGGGGGTACACAGTGTGACCCTAAAGTTTACTATGTATGCCTATGCGAAATAGAGTGTTCTGAGAAGCTTAAAATGAAGAAATAAGCGTTCTAAAATGCTTTAAAAATTCAAAGACATCTTTCAATGGTTAACTAACGCTAGGCGCAATATCAGACCTTAATATTGACCCATAATATTTAAATTGGACCAGATATTATATTACACGGTAATAGTGTACCCTGCCACAGGAAATAATTATAGGTCAATTAGGGGGTACACTATGTATATTTTAAATAGTGCAATAAAACAAGGAAATACGAAGACACTTTTCTATGTTAACTAACGGCACGGTACCGAACCTTAATATTGACCTATAATTTTTGAATTGGACCTCGTATTATATTACAGGGTAATAGTGTACCCTAATACAGGAAATAATTATAGGTCAATTAGGGGGTACACAGCGTGACCCTAAAGTTTACTATGTATGCCTATGCGAAATAGAGTGTTCTGAGAAGCTTAAAATTAAGAAATAAGCGTTCTAAAATGCTTTAAAAATTCAAAGTCATCTTTCAATTATTAACTAACGCAAGGCGCAATATCAGACCTTAATATTGACCCATAATATTTAAATTGGACCAGGTATTATATTACAGGGTAATAGTGTACCCTACCACAGGAAATAATTATAGGTCAATTAGGGGGTACACTATGTTTATTTTAAATAGTGCATTAAAACAAGGAAATTCGAAGACACTTTTCTATGTTAACTAACGGCACGGTATCGGACCTTAATATTGACCTATAATTTTTAAATTGGACCACGTATTATATTACAGGGTTATGGTGTATCCTAAAACAGGAAATAATTATAGGTCAATTAGGGGGTACACAGCGTGACCCTAAAATTTACTATGTATGCCTATGCGAAATAAAGTGTTCTGAGAAGCTTAAAATGAGGTAATAAGCGTTCTAAAATGCTTTAAAAATTCAAAGACATTTTTCAATATTAACTAACGGCACGGTATCGGACCTTAATATTGACCTATAATTTTTAAATTGGACCACGTATTATATTACAGGGTAATAGTGTACCCTACCACAGGAAATAATTATAGGTCAATTAGGGGGTACACTATGTATATTTTAAATAGTGCATTAAAACAAGGAAATTCGAAGACACTTTTCTATGTTAACTAACGGCACGGTATCGGACCTTAATATTGACCTATAATTTTTAAATTGGACCACGTATTATATTACAGGGTTATAGTGTATCCTACCACAGGAAATAATTATAGGTCAATTAGGGGGTACACAGCGTGACCCTAAAGTTTACTATGTATGCCTATGCGAAATAAAGTGTTCTGAGAAGCTTAGAATGAGGAAATAAGCGTTCTAAAATGCTTTAAAAATTCAAAGTCATCTTTCAATTATTAACTAACGCAAGGCGCAGTATCAGACCTTAATATTGACCCATAAAATTTAAATTGTACCAGGTATTATATTACAGGGTAATAGTGTACCCTACCACAGGAAATAATTATAGGTCAATTAGGGGGTACACTATGTATATTTTAAATAGTGCATTAAAACAAGGAAATTCGAAGACACTTTTCTATGTTAACTAACGGCACGGTATCGGACCTTAATATTGACCTATAATTTTTAAATTGGACCACGTATTATATTACAGGATTATAGTGTATCCTACCACAGGAAATAATTATAGGTCAATTAGGGGGTACACAGCGTGACCCTAAAGTTTACTATGTATGCCTAAGCGAAATAAAGTGTTCTGAGAAGCTTAAAATGAGGAAATAAGTGTTCTAAAATGCTTTAAAAATTCAAAGACATTTTTCAATGTTAACTAACGGCGCGGTATCAGACCTTAATATTGACCTATAATTTTTAAAATGGACCACGTATTATATCACAGGGTTATAGTGTATCCTACCACAGGAAATAATTATAGGTCAATTAGGGGGTACACAGCGTGACCCTAAAGTTTACTATGTATGCCTATGCGAAATAAAGTGTTCTGAGAAGCTTAGAATGAGGAAATAAGCGTTCTAAAATGCTTTAAAAATTCAAAGACATTTTTCAATGTTAACTAACGGCACGGTATCGGACCTTAATATTGACCTATAATTTTTAAATTGGACCACGTGTTATATTACAGGGTAATAGTGTACCCTACCACAGGAAATAATTATAGGTCATTTAGGGGGTACACAGCGTGACCCTAAAGTTTACTATGTATGCCTATTCGAAATAGAGTGTTCTGAGAAGCTTAAAATTAAGAAATAAGCGTTCTAAAATGCTTTAAAAATTCAAAGTCATCTTTCAATTATTAACTAACGCAAGGCGCAATATCAGACCTTAATATTGACCCATAATATTTAAATTGGACCAGGTATTATATTACAGGGTAATAGTGTACCCTACCACAGGAAATAGTTATAGGTCAATTAGGGGGTACACTATGTATATTTTAAATAGTGCATTAAAACAAGGAAATTCGAAGACACTTTTCTATGTTAACTAACGGCACGGTATCGGACCTTAATATTGACCTATAATTTTTAAAATGGACCACGTATTATATTACAGGGTTATGGTGTATCCTACCACAGGAAATAATTATAGGTCAATTAGGGGGTACACAGCGTGACCCTAAAGTTTACTATGTATGCCTATGCGAAATAAAGTGTTCTGAGAAGCTTAAAATGAGGAAATAAGCGTTCTAAAATGCTTTAAAAATTCAAAGACGTTTTTCAATGTTAACTAACGGCACGGTATCGGACCTTAATATTGACCTATAATTTTTAAATTGGACCACGTATTATATTACAGGGTAATAGTGTACCCTACCACAGGAAATAATTATAGGTCAACTAGGGGGTACACTATGTATATTTTAAATAGTGCATTAAAACAAGGAAATTCGTAGACACTTTTCTATGTTAACTAACGGCACCGTATCGGACCTTAATATTGACTTATAATTTTTAAATTGGACCACGTATTATATTACAGGGTTATAGTGTATCCTACCACAGGAAATAATTATAGGTCAATTAGGGGGTACACAGCGTGACCCTAAAGTTTACTATGTATGCCTATGCGAAATAAAGTGTTCTGAGAAGCTTAAAATGAGGAAATAAGCGTTCTAAAATGCTTTAAAAATTCAAAGACATTTTTCAATGTTAACTAACGGCACGGTATCGGACCTTAATATTGACCTATAATTTTTAAATTGGACCACGTATTATATTACAGGGTAATAGTGTACCCTACCACAGGAATTAAATATAGGTCAATTAGGGGGTACACTATGTATATTTTAAAAAGTACATTAAAACAAGGAAATTCGAAGACTCTTTTCTATGTTAACTAACGGCACGGTATCGGACCTTAATATTGACCTAAATTTTTTAAATTGGACCACGTATTATATTACAGGGTGATAGTGTACCCTACCACAGGAAATAATTATAGGTCATTTAGGGGGTACACAGCGTGACCCTAAATTTTACTATGTATGCCTATGCGAAATAGAGTGTTCTGAGAAGCTTAAAATGAAGAAATAAGCGTTCTAAAATGCTTTAAAAATTCAAAGACATCTTTCAAAGGTTAACTAACGCTAGGCGCAACATCAGACCTTAATATTGACCCATAATATTTAAATTAGACCAGGTAATATATTACAGGGTAATAGTGTACCCTACCACAGGAAATAATTATAGGTCAATTAGGGGGTACACTATGTATATTTTAAAAAGTACATTAAAACAAGGAAATTCGAAGACTCTTTTCTATGTTAACTAACGGCACGGTATCGGACCATAATATTGACCTAAAATTTTTAAATTGGACCACGTATTATATTACAGGGTGATAGTGTACCCTACCACTGGAAATAATTATAGGTCATTTAGGGGGTACACAGCGTGACCCTAAATTTTACTATGTATGCCTATGCGAAATAGAGTGTTCTGAGAAGCTTAAAATGAAGAAATAAGCGTTCTAAAATGCTTTAAAAATTCAAAGACATCTTTCAATGGTTAACTAGCGCAAGGCGTTATATCAGACCTCAATATTGACCCATAATATTTAAGTTGGACCAGGTATTATATTACAGGGTAATAGTGTACCCTACCACAGGAAATAATTATAGGTCAATTAGGGGGTACACTATGTATATTTTAAATAGTGCATTAAAACAAGGAAATACGAAGACTCTTTTCTATGTTAACTAACGGCACGGTATCGGACCTTAATATTGACCTATACTTTTTAAATTGGACCTCGTATTATATTACAGGGTGATAGTGTACCCTACCACAGAAAATAATTATAGGACAATTAGGGGGTACACAGCGTGACCCTAAAGTTTACTATGTATGCCTATGCGAAATAAAGTGTTCTGAGAAGCTTAAAATGAAGAAATAAGCGTTCTAAAATGCTTTAAAAATTCAAAGACATCTTTCAATTTGTAACTAACGCAAGGCGCGATATCAGACCTTAATATAGAACCATAATATTTAAATTGGACCAGGTATTATATTACAGGGTAATAGTGTACCCTAGAACAGGAAATAATTATAGGTCAATTAGGGGGTACACTATGTATATTTTAAATAGTGCATTAAAACAAGGAAATTCGAAGACACTTTTCTATGTTAACTAACGGCACGGTATCGGACCTTAATATTGACCTATAATTTTTAAATTGGACCACGTATTATATTACAGGGTTATAGTGTACCCTACCACAGGAAATAATTATAGGTCAATTAGGGGGTACACAGCACGACCCTAAAGTTTACTATGTATGCCTATGCGAAATAAAGTGTTCTGAGAAGCTTAAAATGAGGAAATAAGCGTTCTAAAATGCTTTAAAAATTCAAAGACATCTTTCAATGGTTAACTATCGCAAGGCGCGATATCAGACCTTAATATGGAACCATAATATTTAAATTGGACCAGGTATTATATTACAGGGTAAAAGTGTGCCCTACAACAGGAAATAATTATAGGTCAATTAGGGGGTACACTATGTATATTTTAAATAGTGCATTAAAACAAGGAAATTCGAAGACTCTTTTCTATGTTAACTAACGGTAGGGTATCGGACCTTAATATTGACCTAAAATTTTTAAATTGGACCACGTATTATATTACAGGGTGATAGTGTACCCTACCACAGAAAAAAATTATAGGTCAATTAGGGGGTACTCAGCGTGACCCTAAAGTTTACTATGTATGCCTATGCGAAATAAAGTGTTCTGAGAAGCCTAAAATGAAGAAATAAGCGTTCTAAAATGCTTTAAAAATTCAAAGACACTTTTCTATGTTAACTAACGGCACGGTATCGGACCTTAATATTGACCTATAATTTTTTAATTGGACCACGTATTATATTATAGGGTAATAGTGTACCCTACCACAGGAAATAATTATAGGTCAATTAGGGGGTACACAGCGTGACCCTAAAGTTTACTATGTATGCCTATGCGAAATAGAGTGTTCTGAGAATCTTAAAATGAAGAAATAAGCGTTCTAAAATGCTTTAAAAATTCAAAGACATCTTTCAAAGGTTAACTATCGCAAGGCGCGATATCAGACCTTAATATGGAACCATAATATTGAAATTGGACCAGGTATTATATTACAGGGTAAAAGTGTGCCCTACAACAGGAAATAATTATAGGTCAATTAGGGGGTACACTATGTATATTTTAAATAGTGCATTAAAACAAGGAAATTCGAAGACTCTTTTCTATGTTAACTAACGGTAGGGAATCGGACCTTAATATTGAACTAAAATTTTTAAATTGGACCACGTATTATATTACAGGGTGATAGTGTACCCTACCACAGAAAAAAATTATAGGTCAATTAGGGGGTACTCAGCGTGACCCTAAAGTTTACTATGTATGCCTATGGGAAATAAACTGTTCTGAGAAGCTTAAAATGAGGAAATAAGCGTTCTAAAATGCTTTAAAAATTCCAAGACACTTTTCTATGTTAACTAACGGCACGGTATCGGACCTTAATATTGACCTATAATTTTTTAATTGGACCACGTATTATATTATAGGGTAATAGTGTACCCTACCACAGGAAATAATTATAGGTCAATTAGGGGGTACACAGCGTGACCCTAAAGTTTACTATGTATGCCTATGCGAAATAGAGTGTTCTGAGAATCTTAAAATGAAGAAATAAGCGTTCTAAAATGCTTTAAAAATTCAAAGACATCTTTCAAAGGTTAACTAACGCTACGCGCAATATCAGACCTTAATATTGACCCATAATATTTAATTTGGACCAGGTATTATATTACAGGGTAATAGTGTACCCTACCACAGGAAATAATTATAGGTCAATTAGGGGGTACACTATGTATATTTTAAATAGTGCATTAAAACAAGGAAATACGAAGACTCTTTTCTATGTTAACTAACGGCACGGTATCGGACCTTAATATTGACCTATACTTTTTAAATTGGACCTCGTATTATATTACAGGGTAATAGTGTACCCTAAGACAGGAAATAATTATAGGTCAATTAGGGGGTACACAGCGTGACCCTAAAGTTTACTATGTATGCCTATGCGAAATAGAGTGTTCTGAGAAGCTTAAAATGAAGAAATAAGCGTTCTAAAATGCTTTAAAAATTCAAAGACATCTTTCAATGGTTAACTAACGCAAGGCGCGATATCAGACCTTAATATGGAACCATAATATTTAAATTGGACCAGGTATTATATTACAGGGTAATAGTGTACCCTACAACAGGAAATAATTATAGGTCAATTAGGGGGTACACTATGTATATTTTAAATAGTGCATTAAAACAAGGAAATTCGAAGACTCTTTTCTATGTTAACTAACGGTAGGGTATCGGACCTTAATATTGACCTAAAATTTTTAAATTGGAAAACGTATTATATTACAGGGTGATAGTGTACCCTACCACAGAAAATAATTATAGGACAATTAGGGGGTACACAGCGTGACCCTAAAGTTTACTATGTATGCCTATGCGAAATAAAGTGTTCTGAGAAGCTTAAAATGAAGAAATAAGCGTTCTAAAATGCTTTAAAAATTCAAAGACATCTTTCAATTTGTAACTAACGCAAGGCGCGATATCAGACCTTAATATAGAACCATAATATTTAAATTGGACCAGGTATTATATTACAGGGTAATAGTGTACCCTACAACAGGAAATAATTATAGGTCAATTAGGGGGTACACTATGTATATTTTAAATAGTGCATTAAAACAAGGAAATTCGAAGACACTTTTCTATGTTAACTAACGGCACGGTATCGGACCTTAATATTGACCTATAATTTTTAAATTGGACCACGTATTATATTACAGGGTTATAGTGTACCCTACCACAGGAAATAATTATAGGTCAATTAGGGGGTACACAGCGCGACCCTAAAGTTTACTATGTATGCCTATGCGAAATAAAGTGTTCTGAGAAGCCTAAAATGAAGAAATAAGCGTTCTAAAATGCTTTAAAAATTCAAAGACACTTTTCTATGTTAACTAACGGCACGGTATCGGACCTTAATATTGACCTATAATTTTTTAATTGGACCACGTATTATATTATAGGGTAATAGTGTACCCTACCACAGGAAATAATTATAGGTCAATTAGGGGGTACACAGCGTGACCCTAAAGTTTACTATGTATGCCTATGCGAAATAGAGTGTTCTGAGAATCTTAAAATGAAGAAATAAGCGTTCTAAAATGCTTTAAAAATTCAAAGACATCTTTCAAAGGTTAACTATCGCAAGGCGCGATATCAGACCTTAATATGGAACCATAATATTGAAATTGGACCAGGTATTATATTACAGGGTAAAAGTGTGCCCTACAACAGGAAATAATTATAGGTCAATTAGGGGGTACACTATGTATATTTTAAATAGTGCATTAAAACAAGGAAATTCGAAGACTCTTTTCTATGTTAACTAACGGTAGGGAATCGGACCTTAATATTGAACTAAAATTTTTAAATTGGACCACGTATTATATTACAGGGTGATAGTGTACCCTACCACAGAAAAAAATTATAGGTCAATTAGGGGGTACTCAGCGTGACCCTAAAGTTTACTATGTATGCCTATGGGAAATAAACTGTTCTGAGAAGCTTAAAATGAGGAAATAAGCGTTCTAAAATGCTTTAAAAATTCCAAGACACTTTTCTATGTTAACTAACGGCACGGTATCGGACCTTAATATTGACCTATAATTTTTTAATTGGACCACGTATTATATTATAGGGTAATAGTGTACCCTACCACAGGAAATAATTATAGGTCAATTAGGGGGTACACAGCGTGACCCTAAAGTTTACTATGTATGCCTATGCGAAATAGAGTGTTCTGAGAATCTTAAAATGAAGAAATAAGCGTTCTAAAATGCTTTAAAAATTCAAAGACATCTTTCAAAGGTTAACTAACGCTACGCGCAATATCAGACCTTAATATTGACCCATAATATTTAATTTGGACCAGGTATTATATTACAGGGTAATAGTGTACCCTACCACAGGAAATAATTATAGGTCAATTAGGGGGTACACTATGTATATTTTAAATAGTGCATTAAAACAAGGAAATACGAAGACTCTTTTCTATGTTAACTAACGGCACGGTATCGGACCTTAATATTGACCTATACTTTTTAAATTGGACCTCGTATTATATTACAGGGTAATAGTGTACCCTAAGACAGGAAATAATTATAGGTCAATTAGGGGGTACACAGCGTGACCCTAAAGTTTACTATGTATGCCTATGCGAAATAGAGTGTTCTGAGAAGCTTAAAATGAAGAAATAAGCGTTCTAAAATGCTTTAAAAATTCAAAGACATCTTTCAATGGTTAACTAACGCAAGGCGCGATATCAGACCTTAATATGGAACCATAATATTTAAATTGGACCAGGTATTATATTACAGGGTAATAGTGTACCCTACAACAGGAAATAATTATAGGTCAATTAGGGGGTACACTATGTATATTTTAAATAGTGCATTAAAACAAGGAAATTCGAAGACTCTTTTCTATGTTAACTAACGGTAGGGTATCGGACCTTAATATTGACCTAAAATTTTTAAATTGGAAAACGTATTATATTACAGGGTGATAGTGTACCCTACCACAGAAAATAATTATAGGACAATTAGGGGGTACACAGCGTGACCCTAAAGTTTACTATGTATGCCTATGCGAAATAAAGTGTTCTGAGAAGCTTAAAATGAAGAAATAAGCGTTCTAAAATGCTTTAAAAATTCAAAGACATCTTTCAATTTGTAACTAACGCAAGGCGCGATATCAGACCTTAATATAGAACCATAATATTTAAATTGGACCAGGTATTATATTACAGGGTAATAGTGTACCCTACAACAGGAAATAATTATAGGTCAATTAGGGGGTACACTATGTATATTTTAAATAGTGCATTAAAACAAGGAAATTCGAAGACACTTTTCTATGTTAACTAACGGCACGGTATCGGACCTTAATATTGACCTATAATTTTTAAATTGGACCACGTATTATATTACAGGGTTATAGTGTACCCTACCACAGGAAATAATTATAGGTCAATTAGGGGGTACACAGCGCGACCCTAAAGTTTACTATGTATGCCTATGCGAAATAAAGTGTTCTGAGAAGCTTAAAATGAGGAAATAAGCGTTCTAAAATGCTTTAAAAATTCAAAGACATTTTTCAATGTTAACTAACGGCACGGTATCGGACCTTAATATTGACCTATAATTTTTAATTTGGACCACGTATTATATTTCCGGGTAATAGTGTACCCTACCACAGGAAATAATTATAGGTCATTTAGGGGGTACACAGCGTGACCCTAAAGTTTACTATGTATGCCTATGCGAAATAGAGTGTTCTGAGAAGCTTAAAATTAAGAAATAAGCGTTCTAAAATGCTTTAAAAATTCAAAGACATCTTTCAATGGTTACCTAACGCAAGGCGCAGTATCAGACCTTAATATTGACCCATAAAATTTAAATTGTACCAGGTATTATATTACAGGGTAATAGTGTACCCTACCACAGGAAATAATTATAGGTCAATTAGGGGGTACACTATGTATATTTTAAATAGTGCATTAAAACAAGGAAATTCGAAGACACTTTTCTATGTTAACTAACGGCACGGTATCGGACCTTAATATTGACCTATAATTTTTAAATTGGACCACGTATTATATTACAGGATTATAGTGTATCCTACCACAGGAAATAATTATAGGTCAATTAGGGGGTACACAGCGTGACCCTAAAGTTTACTATGTATGCCTAAGCGAAATAAAGTGTTCTGAGAAGCTTAAAATGAGGAAATAAGTGTTCTAAAATGCTTTAAAAATTCAAAGACATTTTTCAATGTTAACTAACGGCGCGGTATCAGACCTTAATATTGACCTATAATTTTTAAAATGGACCACGTATTATATCACAGGGTTATAGTGTATCCTACCACAGGAAATAATTATAGGTCAATTAGGGGGTACACAGCGTGACCCTAAAGTTTACTATGTATGCCTATTCGAAATAGAGTGTTCTGAGAAGCTTAAAATTAAGAAATAAGCGTTCTAAAATGCTTTAAAAATTCAAAGTCATCTTTCAATTATTAACTAACGCAAGGCGCAATATCAGACCTTAATATTGACCCATAATATTTAAATTGGACCAGGTATTATATTACAGGGTAATAGTGTACCCTACCACAGGAAATAGTTATAGGTCAATTAGGGGGTACACTATGTATATTTTAAATAGTGCATTAAAACAAGGAAATTCGAAGACACTTTTCTATGTTAACTAACGGCACGGTATCGGACCTTAATATTGACCTATAATTTTTAAAATGGACCACGTATTATATTACAGGGTTATGGTGTATCCTACCACAGGAAATAATTATAGGTCAATTAGGGGGTACACAGCGTGACCCTAAAGTTTACTATGTATGCCTATGCGAAATAAAGTGTTCTGAGAAGCTTAAAATGAGGAAATAAGCGTTCTAAAATGCTTTAAAAATTCAAAGACGTTTTTCAATGTTAACTAACGGCACGGTATCGGACCTTAATATTGACCTATAATTTTTAAATTGGACCACGTATTATATTACAGGGTAATAGTGTACCCTACCACAGGAAATAATTATAGGTCAACTAGGGGGTACACTATGTATATTTTAAATAGTGCATTAAAACAAGGAAATTCGTAGACACTTTTCTATGTTAACTAACGGCACCGTATCGGACCTTAATATTGACTTATAATTTTTAAATTGGACCACGTATTATATTACAGGGTTATAGTGTATCCTACCACAGGAAATAATTATAGGTCAATTAGGGGGTACACAGCGTGACCCTAAAGTTTACTATGTATGCCTATGCGAAATAAAGTGTTCTGAGAAGCTTAAAATGAGGAAATAAGCGTTCTAAAATGCTTTAAAAATTCAAAGACATTTTTCAATGTTAACTAACGGCACGGTATCGGACCTTAATATTGACCTATAATTTTTAAATTGGACCACGTATTATATTACAGGGTAATAGTGTACCCTACTACAGGAATTAAATATAGGTCAATTAGGGGGTACACTATGTATATTTTAAAAAGTACATTAAAACAAGGAAATTCGAAGACTCTTTTCTATGTTAACTAACGGCACGGTATCGGACCTTAATATTGACCTAAATTTTTTAAATTGGACCACGTATTATATTACAGGGTGATAGTGTACCCTACCACAGGAAATAATTATAGGTCATTTAGGGGGTACACAGCGTGACCCTAAATTTTACTATGTATGCCTATGCGAAATAGAGTGTTCTGAGAAGCTTAAAATGAAGAAATAAGCGTTCTAAAATGCTTTAAAAATTCAAAGACATCTTTCAAAGGTTAACTAACGCTAGGCGCAACATCAGACCTTAATATTGACCCATAATATTTAAATTAGACCAGGTAATATATTACAGGGTAATAGTGTACCCTACCACAGGAAATAATTATAGGTCAATTAGGGGGTACACTATGTATATTTTAAAAAGTACATTAAAACAAGGAAATTCGAAGACTCTTTTCTATGTTAACTAACGGCACGGTATCGGACCATAATATTGACCTAAAATTTTTAAATTGGACCACGTATTATATTACAGGGTGATAGTGTACCCTACCACTGGAAATAATTATAGGTCATTTAGGGGGTACACAGCGTGACCCTAAATTTTACTATGTATGCCTATGCGAAATAGAGTGTTCTGAGAAGCTTAAAATGAAGAAATAAGCGTTCTAAAATGCTTTAAAAATTCAAAGACATCTTTCAATGGTTAACTAGCGCAAGGCGCAATATCAGACCTTAATATTGACCCATAATATTTAAGTTGGACCAGGTATTATATTACAGGGTAATAGTGTACCCTACCACAGGAAATAATTATAGGTCAATTAGGGGGTACACTATGTATATTTTAAATAGTGCATTAAAACAAGGAAATACGAAGACTCTTTTCTATGTTAACTAACGGCACGGTATCGGACCTTAATATTGACCTATACTTTTTAAATTGGACCTCGTATTATATTACAGGGTGATAGTGTACCCTACCACAGAAAATAATTATAGGACAATTAGGGGGTACACAGCGTGACCCTAAAGTTTACTATGTATGCCTATGCGAAATAAAGTGTTCTGAGAAGCTTAAAATGAAGAAATAAGCGTTCTAAAATGCTTTAAAAATTCAAAGACATCTTTCAATTTGTAACTAACGCAAGGCGCGATATCAGACCTTAATATAGAACCATAATATTTAAATTGGACCAGGTATTATATTACAGGGTAATAGTGTACCCTAGAACAGGAAATAATTATAGGTCAATTAGGGGGTACACTATGTATATTTTAAATAGTGCATTAAAACAAGGAAATTCGAAGACACTTTTCTATGTTAACTAACGGCACGGTATCGGACCTTAATATTGACCTATAATTTTTAAATTGGACCACGTATTATATTACAGGGTTATAGTGTACCCTACCACAGGAAATAATTATAGGTCAATTAGGGGGTACACAGCACGACCCTAAAGTTTACTATGTATGCCTATGCGAAATAAAGTGTTCTGAGAAGCTTAAAATGAGGAAATAAGCGTTCTAAAATGCTTTAAAAATTCAAAGACATTTTTCAATGTTAACTAACGGCACGGTATCGGACCTTAATATTGACCTATAATTTTTAAATTGAACCACGTATTATATTACAGGGTAATAGTGTACCCTACCACAGGAATTAAATATAGGTCAATTAGGGGGTACACTATGTATATTTTAAAAAGTACATTAAAACAAGGAAATTCGAAGACTCTTTTCTATGTTAACTAACGGCACGGTATCGGACCTTAATATTGACCTAAATTTTTTAAATTGGACCACGTATTATATTACAGGGTGATAGTGTACCCTACCACAGGAAATAATTATAGGTCATTTAGGGGGTACACAGCGTGACCCTAAATTTTACTATGTATGCCTATGCGAAATAGAGTGTTCTGAGAAGCTTAAAATGAAGAAATAAGCGTTCTAAAATGCTTTAAAAATTCAAAGACATCTTTCAAAGGTTAACTAACGCTAGGCGCAACATCAGACCTTAATATTGACCCATAATATTTAAATTAGACCAGGTAATATATTACAGGGTAATAGTGTACCCTACCACAGGAAATAATTATAGGTCAATTAGGGGGTACACTATGTATATTTTAAAAAGTACATTAAAACAAGGAAATTCGAAGACTCTTTTCTATGTTAACTAACGGCACGGTATCGGACCATAATATTGACCTAAAATTTTTAAATTGGACCACGTATTATATTACAGGGTGATAGTGTACCCTACCACTGGAAATAATTATAGGTCATTTAGGGGGTACACAGCGTGACCCTAAATTTTACTATGTATGCCTATGCGAAATAGAGTGTTCTGAGAAGCTTAAAATGAAGAAATAAGCGTTCTAAAATGCTTTAAAAATTCAAAGACATCTTTCAATGGTTAACTAGCGCAAGGCGCAATATCAGACCTTAATATTGACCCATAATATTTAAGTTGGACCAGGTATTATATTACAGGGTAATAGTGTACCCTACCACAGGAAATAATTATAGGTCAATTAGGGGGTACACTATGTATATTTTAAATAGTGCATTAAAACAAGGAAATACGAAGACTCTTTTCTATGTTAACTAACGGCACGGTATCGGACCTTAATATTGACCTATAATTTTTAAATTGGACCTCGTATTATATTACAGGGTGATAGTGTACCCTACCACAGAAAATAATTATAGGACAATTAGGGGGTACACAGCGTGACCCTAAAGTTTACTATGTATGCCTATGCGAAATAAAGTGTTCTGAGAAGCTTAAAATGAAGAAATAAGCGTTCTAAAATGCTTTAAAAATTCAAAGACATCTTTCAATTTGTAACTAACGCAAGGCGCGATATCAGACCTTAATATAGAACCATAATATTTAAATTGGACCAGGTATTATATTACAGGGTAATAGTGTACCCTAGAACAGGAAATAATTATAGGTCAATTAGGGGGTACACTATGTATATTTTAAATAGTGCATTAAAACAAGGAAATTCGAAGACACTTTTCTATGTTAACTAACGGCACGGTATCGGACCTTAATATTGACCTATAATTTTTAAATTGGACCACGTATTATATTACAGGGTTATAGTGTACCCTACCACAGGAAATAATTATAGGTCAATTAGGGGGTACACAGCACGACCCTAAAGTTTACTATGTATGCCTATGCGAAATAAAGTGTTCTGAGAAGCTTAAAATGAGGAAATAAGCGTTCTAAAATGCTTTAAAAATTCAAAGACATTTTTCAATGTTAACTAACGGCACGGTATCGGACCTTAATATTGACCTACAATTTTTAAATTGGACCACGTATTATATTTCCGGGTAATAGTGTACCCTACCACAGGAAATAATTATAGGTCATTTAGGGGGTACACAGCGTGACCCTAAAGTTTACTATGTATGCCTATGCGAAATAGAGTGTTCTGAGAAGCTTAAAATTAAGAAATAAGCGTTCTAAAATGCTTTAAAAATTCAAAGACATCTTTCAATGGTTAACTATCGCAAGGCGCGATATCAGACCTTAATATGGAACCATAATATTTAAATTGGACCAGGTATTATATTACAGGGTAAAAGTGTGCCCTACAACAGGAAATAATTATAGGTCAATTAGGGGGTACACTATGTATATTTTAAATAGTGCATTAAAACAAGGAAATTCGAAGACTCTTTTCTATGTTAACTAACGGTAGGGTATCGGACCTTAATATTGACCTAAAATTTTTAAATTGGACCACGTATTATATTACAGGGTGATAGTGTACCCTACCACAGAAAAAAATTATAGGTCAATTAGGGGGTACTCAGCGTGACCCTAAAGTTTACTATGTATGCCTATGCGAAATAAAGTGTTCTGAGAAGCCTAAAATGAAGAAATAAGCGTTCTAAAATGCTTTAAAAATTCAAAGACACTTTTCTATGTTAACTAACGGCACGGTATCGGACCTTAATATTGACCTATAATTTTTTAATTGGACCACGTATTATATTATAGGGTAATAGTGTACCCTACCACAGGAAATAATTATAGGTCAATTAGGGGGTACACAGCGTGACCCTAAAGTTTACTATGTATGCCTATGCGAAATAGAGTGTTCTGAGAATCTTAAAATGAAGAAATAAGCGTTCTAAAATGCTTTAAAAATTCAAAGACATCTTTCAAAGGTTAACTATCGCAAGGCGCGATATCAGACCTTAATATGGAACCATAATATTGAAATTGGACCAGGTATTATATTACAGGGTAAAAGTGTGCCCTACAACAGGAAATAATTATAGGTCAATTAGGGGGTACACTATGTATATTTTAAATAGTGCATTAAAACAAGGAAATTCGAAGACTCTTTTCTATGTTAACTAACGGTAGGGAATCGGACCTTAATATTGACCTAAAATTTTTAAATTGGACCACGTATTATATTACAGGGTGATAGTGTACCCTACCACAGAAAAAAATTATAGGTCAATTAGGGGGTACTCAGCGTGACCCTAAAGTTTACTATGTATGCCTATGGGAAATAAACTGTTCTGAGAAGCTTAAAATGAGGAAATAAGCGTTCTAAAATGCTTTAAAAATTCCAAGACACTTTTCTATGTTAACTAACGGCACGGTATCGGACCTTAATATTGACCTATAATTTTTTAATTGGACCACGTATTATATTATAGGGTAATAGTGTACCCTACCACAGGAAATAATTATAGGTCATTTAGGGGGTACACAGCGTGACCCTAAAGTTTACTATGTATGCCTATGCGAAATAGAGTGTTCTGAGAAGCTTAAAATTAAGAAATAAGCGTTCTAAAATGCTTTAAAAATTCAAAGACATCTTTCAATGGTTAACTATCGCAAGGCGCGATATCAGACCTTAATATGGAACCATAATATTTAAATTGGACCAGGTATTATATTACAGGGTAAAAGTGTGCCCTACAACAGGAAATAATTATAGGTCAATTAGGGGGTACACTATGTATATTTTAAATAGTGCATTAAAACAAGGAAATTCGAAGACTCTTTTCTATGTTAACTAACGGTAGGGAATCGGACCTTAATATTGACCTAAAATTTTTAAATTGGACCACGTATTATATTACAGGGTGATAGTGTACCCTACCACAGAAAAAAATTATAGGTCAATTAGGGGGTACTCAGCGTGACCCTAAAGTTTACTATGTATGCCTATGGGAAATAAACTGTTCTGAGAAGCTTAAAATGAGGAAATAAGCGTTCTAAAATGCTTTAAAAATTCCAAGACACTTTTCTATGTTAACTAACGGCACGGTATCGGACCTTAATATTGACCTATAATTTTTTAATTGGACCACGTATTATATTATAGGGTAATAGTGTACCCTACCACAGGAAATAATTATAGGTCATTTAGGGGGTACACTATGTATATTTTAAATAGTGCATTAAAACAAGAAAATACGAAGACTCTTTTCTATGTTAACTAACGGCACGGTATCGGACCTTAATATTGACCTATACTTTTTAAATTGGACCTCGTATTATATTACAGGGTAATAGTGTACCCTAAGACAGGAAATAATTATAGGTCAATTAGGGGGTACACAGCGTGACCCTAAAGTTTACTATGTATGCCTATGCGAAATAGAGTGTTCTGAGAAGCTTAAAATGAAGAAATAAGCGTTCTAAAATGCTTTAAAAATTCAAAGACATCTTCCAATGGTTAACTAACGCAAGGCGCGATATCAGACCTTAATATGGAACCATAATATTTAAATTGGACCAGGTATTATATTACAGGGTAATAGTGTACCCTACAACAGGAAATAATTATAGGTCAATTAGGGGGTACACTATGTATATTTTAAATAGTGCATTAAAACAAGGAAATTCGAAGACACTTTTCTATGTTAACTAACGGCACGGTATCGGACCTTAATATTGACCTATAATTTTTAAATTGGACCACGTATTATATTACAGGGTTATAGTGTACCCTACCACAGGAAATAATTATAGGTCAATTAGGGGGTACACAGCGCGACCCTAAAGTTTACTATGTATGCCTATGCGAAATAAAGTGTTCTGAGAAGCTTAAAATGAGGAAATAAGCGTTCTAAAATGCTTTAAAAATTCAAAGACATTTTTCAATGTTAACTAACGGCACGGTATCGGACCTTAATATTGACCTATAATTTTTAAATTGGACCACGTATTATATTTCCGGGTAATAGTGTACCCTACCACAGGAAATAATTATAGGTCATTTAGGGGGTACACAGCGTGACCCTAAAGTTTACTATGTATGCCTATGCGAAATAGAGTGTTCTGAGAAGCTTAAAATTAAGAAATAAGCGTTCTAAAATGCTTTAAAAATTCAAAGACATCTTTCAATGGTTAACTATCGCAAGGCGCGATATCAGACCTTAATATGGAACCATAATATTTAAATTGGACCAGGTATTATATTACAGGGTAAAAGTGTGCCCTACAACAGGAAATAATTATAGGTCAATTAGGGGGTACACTATGTATATTTTAAATAGTGCATTAAAACAAGGAAATTCGAAGACTCTTTTCTATGTTAACTAACGGTATGGTATCGGACCTTAATATTGACCTAAAATTTTTAAATTGGACCACGTATTATATTACAGGGTGATAGTCTACCTTACCACAGAAAAAAATTATTGGTCAATTAGGGGGTACTCAGCGTGACCCTAAAGTTTACTATGTATGCCTATGCGAAATAAAGTGTTCTGAGAAGCCTAAAATGAAGAAATAAGCGTTCTAAAATGCTTTAAAAATTCAAAGACATCTTTCAATGGTTACCTAACGCAAGGCGCAATATCAGACCTTAATATTGACCCATAATGTTTAAATTGGACCAGGTATTATATTACAGGGTAATAGTGTACCCTACCACAGGAAATAATTATAGGTCAATTAGGGGGTACACTATGTATATTTTAAATAGTTCATTAAAACAAGGAAATACGAAGACACTTTTCTTTTTCAACTAACGGCACGGTATGGGACCTTAATATTGACCTATAATTTTTAAATTGGACCACGTATTATATTACAGGGAAATAGTGTACCCTACCACAGGAAATAGTTATAGGTCAATTAGGGGGTACACAGCGTGACCCTAAAGTTTACTATGTATGCCTATGCGAAATAACGTGTTCTGAGAAGCTTAAAATGAGGAAATAAGCGTTCTAAAATGCTTTAAAAATTCAAAGACACTTTTCTATGTTAACTAACGGCACGGTATCGGACCTTAATATTGACCTATAATTTTTAAATTGGACCACGTATTATATTACAAGGTAATAGTGTACCCTACCACAGGAAATAATTATAGGTCAATTAGGGGGTACAATTAGGGGGTCAATTAGGGGGTCCTAGAGCGGCACGCCCGCGGCTGTAGTGCCGCGTTGCGGTGGCCCAAAATGTCAGACTCTACACTGCCCTACTACGACACGCCAGTGCCCTTACTCCTCAGTTGGGCTTCCGCTCTAATCCCAGGCTAAAAAATGGCGAACTCTCCAAGGCCCTAATGCTGCACGTGCACGGCTGTAGTGCCGCGTCACGGTGGCCAAATTGGCAGGAAACTACAGTGCCCAATTTCTACACACCAGTGCATTTACTCCTCAGTTCTGCCTCCACTCTCTTTAGTGACCAAAGAAGGCGGACACTCTATGGCCCTTCTGCGGCACGTGCACGGCTGTAGTGCCGCGTTGAGGTGGCCCAACTTGTTGGACGCTACACAGTCCGACTACAAAACGCCAGTGCCTTTACTCCACAGATGGGCTTCAGCTCTAATCAGTGGCCAAAGATGGCGAACAGTTTGGCGAACAGTTTATAGCCCTAGTGCGGCACGTCCGCGGCTGCACTGCCGCGTTGCGGTGTCCAAAATGTCGGACTCTACACTGCCCAACTACGACACTCCAGTGACTTTACTCCTCAGTTGGACTTCCACTCTCATCCGTTGCCAAAGATTGCGGACACTCCACGGTCCTAATTCTGCACGTGCACGGCTGTAGTGCCGCGTTGCGGTGGCCAAAATGGCAGGAAACTACACTGCCCTATTTCTACACGCTAGTGCCTTTTCTCCTCAGTTCGACTTCCGCTCAAATTAGTAGCCAAAGATGGCGGACTGTCTATAGCCATTCTGCGGCACGTCCGCTGTTGTAGCTCCGCGTTGCGGTGCCCCAAAATGGTGGACTCTTCACAGCCCTACTACCACACGCCTGTGCCTTTACTCCTCAGTTCGGCTTCCGCTCTAATCTGTGACCAAAGAAGGCGGACACTCTATGGCATTTCTGCGGCACGTGCGCGGCTGTAGTGCCGCGTTGCTGTAGCTCAAATTGACGGATTCTGCACTGCCCAACTACGACACGACTGTGCCTTTTTTCCTCAGTTGGGCTTCCACTCCACTCCGTGGCCAAAGATGGCGAACAGTCTATAGCCCTAGTGTGGCACGTCCGCGGCTGTAGTGCTGCGTTGCAGTGGCCCAAAATGTCGGACTCTACACTGCCCTACTACGACACGCCAGTGCCTTTACTCCTCAGTTGTTCTTCCGCTCTAATCCCAGGCTAAAAAATGGCGAGCACTCCAAGGCCCTAATGCTGCACGTGCACGGCTGTAGTTCCGCGTTGCAGAGGCGAAAATGGCAGGAAACTACACTGCCCTATTTCTACACACCAATGCCTTTACTCCTCAGTTCGGCTTCCGCTCTAATTAGTGACCAAGGAAGGCGGACACTCTATGGCCCTATTGCGGCACATGCGCGGCTGTAGTGCCGCGTTGCGGTGAACCAAAATGGTGGAATCTACACAGACCTACTACGACACGCCAGTGAATTTACTCCTCAGTTCGGCTTCCGCTCTAAATAGTGGAAAAATATGGCGGACACTCCATGGTCCTCCTGCGGCTCGTACGTGGCTGTAGTCAGGCGATGCGGTGGCCCAGCATGTCTGACGCTACACTGCCCGACTACGACACGCCAGTGCCTTCACTCCTCAGTTCGGCTTCCACTCTAAATAGTGGAAAAATATGGCGGGCACTCCATGGTCCTACTGCGGCACGTGCGCGGCTTTAGTGACGCGTTGCGGTGGCCCAACATGTCGGACGCTACACTGCCCGACTACGGCACGCCTGTGCCTTTACTCCTCAGTTCGGCTTCCGCTCTAATCCGTGGCCAAAGATGGCGAACACTACCGCCCCCTAATGCCGCACGTGCACGGCTGTAGTGCTGCGCTGCAGTGGCGAAAATGGCAGAAAACTACACTGCCCAACTACTACACGCCAGTGCCTTTACTCCTCAGTTCGGCTTCCGCTCTAAATAGTGGAAAAATATGGCGGACACTCCATGGCCCTTCAGCGGCACTCGCGCGGCTGTAGAGCCGCGTTTCGGTGGCCCAACATGTCGGACTCTTCCCAGCCCTACTACCACACGCCTGTGCCTTTACTCCTCAGTTCGGCTTCCGCTCTAATCTGTGACCAAACAAGGCGGACACTCTATGGCATTTCTGCGGCACGTGCGCGGCTGTAGTGCCGCGTTGCTGTAGCTCAAATTGACGGATTCTGCACTGCCCAACTACGACACGACTGTGCCTTTTCTCCTCAGTTGGGCTTCCGCTCCACTCCGTGGCCAAAGATGGCGAACAGTCTATAGCCCTAGTGTGGCATGTCCGCGGCTGTAGTGCTGCGTTGCAGTGGCCCAAAATGTCGGACTCTACACTGCCCTACTACGACACGCCAGTGCCTTTACTCCTCAGTTGGTCTTCCGCTCTAATCCCAGGCTAAAAAATGGCGAACACTCCAAGGCCCTAATGCTGCACGTGCACGGCTGTAGTGCCGCGTTGCAGAGGCGAAAATGGCAGGAAACTACACTGCCCTATTTCTACACACCAATGCCTTTACCCCTCAGTTCGGCTTCCGCTCTAAATAGTGACCAAGGAAGGCGGACACTCTATGGCCCTATTGCGGCACATGCGGGGCTGTAGTGCCGCGTTGCGGTGAACCAAAATGGTGGAATCTACACAGACCTACTACGACACGCCAGTGAATTTACTCCTCAGTTCGGCTTCCGCTCTAAATAGTGGAAAAATATGGCGGACACTCCATGGTCCTCCTGCGGCTCGTGCGCGGCTGTAGTCAGGCGATGCGGTAGCCCAGCATGTCTGACGCTACACTGCCCGTCTACGACACGCCAGTGCTTTCACTCCTCAGTTCGGCTTCCGCTCTAAATAGTGGAAAAATATGGCGGGCACTCCATGGTCCTACTGCGGCACGTGCGCGGCTTTAGTGACGCGTTGCGGTGGCCCAGCATGTCGGACGCTACACTGCCCGACTACGGCACGCCTGTGCCTTTACTCCTCAGTTCGGCTTCCGCTCTAATCAGTGGCCAAAGATTGCGGACTGTCTATAGCCCTACTGCGGCACGTGAACGGCTGTAGTGCCACGTTGCAGTGGCGAAAATGGCAGGAAACTACACTGCCCAACTGCTACACGCCAGTGCCTTTACTCCTCAGATCGGCTTCCGCTCTAAATAGTGGAAAAATATGGCGGACACTCCATGGTCGTACTGCGGCATGTGCACGGCTGTAGTGCCGCGTAGCAGTGGCGAAAATGGCAGGAAACTACACTGCCCAACTACTACACGCCAGTGCCATTACTCCTCAGTTCGGCTTCCGCTCTAAATAGTGGAAAAATATGGCGGACACTCTATGGCATTTCTGCGGCATATGCACGGCTTTAGTGCCGCGTTGCGGTGGCCTAAATGGCAGGAAACTACATTGCCCTATTTATACACACCAGTGCCTTTACTCCTCAGTTCAGCTTCCGCTCTAATCTGTGACCAAAGAAGGCAGACACTCTATGGCAATACTGCGGCACGTGCGCGGCTGTAGTGCCGCGTTGCGGTAGCCCAAAATGTCGGATTCTGCACTGCCCTACTACGACACGCCAGTGCCTTTACTCCTCAGTTGGGCTTCCGCTCCACTCCGTGGCCAAAGATGGCGAACAGTCTATAGCCCTAGAGCGGCACGCCCGCGGCTGTAGTGCCGCGTTGCGGTGGCCCAACTTGTTGGACGCTACACAGTCCGACTACAAAACGCCAGTACCTTTACTCCACAGTTGGGCTTCAGCTCTAATCAGTGGCCAAAGATGGCGAACAGTTTATAGCCCTAGTGCGGCACGTCCGCGGCTGCAGTGCCGCGTTGCGGTGTCCAAAATGTCGGACTCTACACTGCCCAACTACGACACTCCAGTGACTTTACTCCTCAGTTGGACTTCCACTCTCATCCGTTGCCAAAGATTGCGGACACTCCACGGTCCTAATTCTGCACGTGCACGGCTGTAGTGCCGCGTTGCGGAGGCCAAAATGGCAGGAAACTACACTGCCCTATTTCTACACGCTAGTGCCTTTTCTCCTCAGTTCGACTTCCGCTCAAATTAGTAGCCAAAGATGGCGGACTGTCTATAGCCATTCTGCGGCACGTCCGCTGTTGTAGCTCCGCGTTGCGGTGCCCCAAAATGGTGGACTCTTCACAGCCCTACTACCACACGCCAGTGCCTTTACTCCTCAGTTCGGCTTCCGCTCTAATCTGTGACCAAAGAAGGCGGACACTCTATGGCATTTCTGCGGCACGTGCGCGGCTGTAGTGCCGCGTTGCTGTAGCTCAAATTGACGGATTCTGCACTGCCCAACTACGACACGACTGTGCCTTTTTTCCTCAGTTGGGCTTCCACTCCACTCCGTGGCCAAAGATGGCGAACAGTCTATAGCCCTAGTGTGGCACGTCCGCGGCTGTAGTGCTGCGTTGCAGTGGCCCAAAATGTCGGACTCTACACTGCCCTACTACGACACGCCAGTGCCTTTACTCCTCAGTTGTTCTTCCGCTCTAATCCCAGGCTAAAAAATGGCGAGCACTCCAAGCCCCTAATGCTGCACGTGCACGGCTGTAGTTCCGCGTTGCAGAGGCGAAAATGGCAGGAAACTACACTGCCCTATTTCTACACACCAATGCCTTTACTCCTCAGTTCGGCTTCCGCTCTAATTAGTGACCAAGGAAGGCGGACACTCTATGGCCCTATTGCGGCACATGCGCGGCTGTAGTGCCGCGTTGCGGTGAACCAAAATGGTGGAATCTACACAGACCTACTACGACACGCCAGTGAATTTACTCCTCAGTTCGGCTTCCGCTCTAAATAGTGGAAAAATATGGCGGACACTCCATGGTCCTCCTGCGGCTCGTACGTGGCTGTAGTCAGGCGATGCGGTGGCCCAGCATGTCTGACGCTACACTGCCCGACTACGACACGCCAGTGCCTTCACTCCTCAGTTCGGCTTCCACTCTAAATAGTGGAAAAATATGGCGGGCACTCCATGGTCCTACTGCGGCACGTGCGCGGCTTTAGTGACGCGTTGCGGTGGCCCAACATGTCGGACGCTACACTGCCCGACTACGGCACGCCTGTGCCTTTACTCCTCAGTTCGGCTTCCGCTCTAATCCGTGGCCAAAGATGTCGAACACTACCGCCCCCTAATGCCGCACGTGCACGGCTGTAGTGCTGCGCTGCAGTGGCGAAAATGGCAGAAAACTACACTGCCCAACTACTACACGCCAGTGCCTTTACTCCTCAGTTCGGCTTCCGCTCTAAATAGTGGAAAAATATGGCGGACACTCCATGGCCCTTCAGCGGCACTCGCGCGGCTGTAGAGCCGCGTTTCGGTGGCCCAACAAGTCGGACTCTTCCCAGCCCTACTACCACACGCCTGTGCCTTTACTCCTCAGTTCGGCTTCCGCTCTAATCTGTGACCAAACAAGGCGGACACTCTATGGCATTTCTGCGGCACGTGCGCGGCTGTAGTGCCGCGTTGCTGTAGCTCAAATTGACGGATTCTGCACTGCCCAACTACGACACGACTGTGCCTTTTCTCCTCAGTTGGGCTTCCGCTCCACTCCGTGGCCAAAGATGGCGAACAGTCTATAGCCCTAGTGTGGCATGTCCGCGGCTGTAGTGCTGCGTTGCAGTGGCCCAAAATGTCGGACTCTACACTGCCCTACTACGACACGCCAGTGCCTTTACTCCTCAGTTGGTCTTCCGCTCTAATCCCAGGCTAAAAAATGGCGAACACTCCAAGGCCCTAATGCTGCACGTGCACGGCTGTAGTGCCGCGTTGCAGAGGCGAAAATGGCAGGAAACTACACTGCCCTATTTCTACACACCAATGCCTTTACCCCTCAGTTCGGCTTCCGCTCTAAATAGTGACCAAGGAAGGCGGACACTCTATGGCCCTATTGCGGCTCATGCGGGGCTGTAGTGCCGCGTTGCGGTGAACCAAAATGGTGGAATCTACACAGACCTACTACGACACGCCAGTGAATTTACTCCTCAGTTCGGCTTCCGCTCTAAATAGTGGAAAAATATGGCGGACACTCCATGGTCCTCCTGCGGCTCGTGCGCGGCTGTAGTCAGGCGATGCGGTAGCCCAGCATGTCTGACGCTACACTGCCCGTCTACGACACGCCAGTGCTTTCACTCCTCAGTTCGGCTTCCGCTCTAAATAGTGGAAAAATATGGCGGGCACTCCATGGTCCTACTGCGGCACGTGCGCGGCTTTAGTGACGCGTTGCGGTGGCCCAACATGTCGGACGCTACACTGCCCGACTACGGCACGCCTGTGCCTTTACTCCTCAGTTCGGCTTCCGCTCTAATCAGTGGCCAAAGATTGCGGACTGTCTATAGCCCTACTGCGGCACGTGAACGGCTGTAGTGCCACGTTGCAGTGGCGAAAATGGCAGGAAACTACACTGCCCAAGTGCCTTTACTCCTCAGATCGGCTTCCGCTCTAAATAGTGGAAAAATATGGCGGACACTCCATGGTCGTACTGCGGCATGTGCACGGCTGTAGTGCCGCGTAGCAGTGGCGAAAATGGCAGGAAACTACACTGCCCAACTACTACACGCCAGTGCCATTACTCCTCAGTTCGGCTTCCGCTATAAATAGTGGAAAAATATGGCGGACACTCTATGGCATTTCTGCGGCATATGCACGGCTTTAGTGCCGCGTTGCGGTGGCCAAAATGGCAGGAAACTACATTGCCCTATTTATACACACCAGTGCCTTTACTCCTCAGTTCAGCTTCCGCTCTAATCTGTGACCAAAGAAGGCAGACACTCTATGGCAATACTGCGGCACGTGCGAGGCTGTAGTGCCGCGTTGCGGTAGCCCAAAATGTCGGATTCTGCACTGCCCTACTACGACACGCCAGTGCCTTTACTCCTCAGTTGGGCTTCCGCTCCACTCCGTGGCCAAAGATGGCGAACAGTCTATAGCCCTAGAGCGGCACGCCCGCGGCTGTAGTGCCGCGTTGCGGTGGTCCAAAATGTCAGACTCTACACCGCCCTACTACGACACGCCAGTGCCCTTACTACTCAGTTGGGCTTCCGCTCTAATCCCAGGCTAAAAAATGGCGAACTATCCAAGGCCCTAATGCTGCACGTGCACGGCTGTAGAGCCGCGTCACGGTGGCCAAATTGGCAGGAAACTACAGTGCCCAATTTCTACACACCAGTGCATTTACTCCTCAGTTCTGCCTCCGCTCTCTTTAGTGACCAAAGAAGGCGGATTCTCTATGGCCCTTCTGCGGCACGTGCACGGCTGTAGTGCCGCGTTGAGGTGGCCCAACTTGTTGGACGCTACACAGTCCGACTACAAAACGCCAGTGCCTTTACTCCACAGTTGGGCTTCAGCTCTAATCAGTGGCCAAAGATGGCGAACAGTTTATAGCCCTAGTGCGGCACGTCCGCGGCTGCAGTGCCGCGTTGCGGTGTCCAAAATGTCGGACTCTACACTGCCCAACTACGACACTCCAGTGACTTTACTCCTCAGTTGGACTTCCACTCTCATCCGTTGCCAAAGATTGCGGACACTCCACGGTCCTAATTCTGCACGTGCACGGCTGTAGTGCCGCGTTGCGGTGGCCAAAATGGCAGGAAACTACACTGCCCTATTTCTACACGCTAGTGCCTTTTCTCCTCAGTTCGACTTCCGCTCAAATTAGTAGCCAAAGATGGCGGACAGTCTATAGCCATTCTGCGGCACGTCCGCTGTTGTAGCTCCGCGTTGCGGTGCCCCAAAATGGTGGACTCTTCACAGCCCTACTACGACACGCCTGTGCCTTCACTCCTCAGTTGCGCTTCCGCTCTAATCCGTGGCCAAAGTTGGCAGAGTCTCCATGGCCCTACTGCGCCACGTGTGCGGCTTTATAGCCACGTTGCGTAGGCCAAAATGTCTGGAAGCTACACTGCCCTACTACGACACGCCAGTGCCTTTACTCCTCAGTTGGGCTACCCCTCTAATCCGTGGCCAAAGAAGGCGGACACTCTATGGCATTTCTGCGGCATGTGCGCGGCTGTAGTGCCGCGTAGCGGTAGCCCAAATTGTCGGATTCAGCACTGCCCAAATGCGACACGACAGTGCCTTTACTCCTCAGTTGGGCTTCCGCTCCATTCCGTGGCCAAAGATGGCGAACTGTCTATAGCCCTAGTGTGGCACGTCCGCGGCAGTAGTGCCGCGTTGCGGTGGCCGAAATGGCAGGAAATTACACTGTCCTGTTTCTACACACCAGTGCCTTTACTCCTCAGTTCGGATTCCGCTCTAATTAGTGACCAAAGAAGGCGGACACTCTATGGCCCTATTGCGGCACATGTGCGGCTGTAGTGCCGGGTTGCGGTGAACCAAAATGGTGGACTCTACACAGACCTACTTCGACACGCCAGTGCCTTTACTCCACAGTTGGGCTTCCGCTCTAATCCCAGGCTAAAAAATGGCGAACACTCCAAGGCCCTAATGCTGCACGTGCACGGCTGTAGTGCCGCGTTGCGGTGGCCTAAATGGCAGGAAATTACACTGCCCTATTTCTACACACCAGTGCCTTTACTCCTCAGTTCGGCATCCGCTATAAATAGTGGAAAAATATGGCGGACACTCCATGGCCCTTCAGCGGCACGTGCGCGGCTGTAGTGCCGCGTTGCTGTAGCTCAAATTGTCGGATTCTGCACTGCCCAACTACGACACGACTGTGCCTTTACTCCTCAGTTGGGCTTCCACTCCACTCCGTGGCCAAAGAATGCGAACAGTCTATAGCCCTAGTGTGGCACGTCCGCGGCTGTAGTGCCGTGTTGCGGTGGCCCAAAATGTCGGACTCTACACTGCCCTACTACGACACGGCAGTACCTTTACTCCTCAGTTGGTCTTCCGCTCTAATCCCAGGCTAAAAAATGGCGAACACTCCAAGGCCCTAATGCTGCACGTGCACGGCTGTAGTGCCGCGTTGCGGTGGCCAAAATGGCAGGAAACTACTCTGTCCAATTTCTACACACCAGTGCCTTTACTCCTCAGTAGGGCATCCGCTCCAATCTGTGTCCAAAGAAGGCGGACACTCATGGCCCTATTGCGGCACATGCGCGGCTGTAGTGCCGCGTTGCGGTGAACCGAAATGGTGGAATCTACACAGACCTACTACGACACGCCAGTGAATTTACTCCTCAGTTCGGCTTCCGCTCTAAATAGTGGAAAAATATAGCGGACACTCCATGGTCCTCCTGCGGCTCGTGCGCGGCTGTAGTGACGCGATGCGGTGGCCTAGCATGTCTGACGCTACACTGCCCGACTGCGACACGCCAGTGCCTTCACTCCTCAGTTCGGCTTCCGGTCTAAATAGTGGAAAAATATGGCGGGCACACCATGGTCCTACTGCGGCACGTGCGCGGCTTTAGTGACGCGTTGCGGTGGCCCAACATGTCGGACGCTACACTGCCCGACTACGACACGCCAGTGACTTTACTCCTCAGTTCGACTTCTGCTCTAATCAGTGACCAAAGATTGCGGACTGTCTATAGCCCTACTGCGGCACGTGCACGGCTGTAGTGCTGCGTTGCAGTGGCGAGAAAGGCAGGAAACTACACTGCCCAACTGCTAGACGCCATTACATTTACTCCACAGTTCGGCTTCCGCTCTAATCAGTGGCCAAAGATGGCGAAACAGTCTATAGCCCTTCTGCAGCACGTCCACGGCTGAATGTGCCAAGTTGCGATTGCCCAAAATGGCGGACACAACACTGCCCTTCTAGACCCTACCAAAGACTTAAGTTCTCAGTAGCGCTTCCGCTCTAATCAGTGGCCAAATATAGCGGACCCTCCATGGCCCTTCAGCGGCACTCGCGCGGCTGTAGTGCCGCGTTGCGGTGGCCCAACATGTTGGACTCTTCCCAGCCCTACTACCACACGCCTGTGCCTTTACTCCTCAGTTCGGCTTCCGCTCTAATCAGTGGCCAAAGATGGCGAGCAGTCTATAGCCCTAGAGCGACACGCCCGCGGCTGTAGTGCCGCGTTGCGGTGGCCCAAATTGTCAGACTCTAGTCTGCCCTACTACGACACGCCAGTGCCTTTGCTCCTCAGTTGGGCTTCCGCTCTAATCAGTGGCCAAAATTGGCGAACAGTCTATAGCCCTAGTGCGGCGCCTCTGCGGCAGTAGTGCCGCGTTGCGGTGGCCCAAAATGTCGGACTCTACACTGCCCTACTACGACACGCCAGTGCCTTTGCTCCTCAGTTGGGCTTCCGCTCTAATCAGTGGCCAAAATTGGCGAACAGTCTATAGCCCTATTGCGGCACATGCACGGCTATTGTGTCGCGTTGCAGTGGCCCAAAATTTCGGACTCTACACTGCCCACCTACTACACGCCAGTGCCATTACTCCTCCGTTCGGCTTCCGCTCTAAATAGTGGAAAAATATGGCGGACACTCCATGGCCCTTCGGCGGCACGTGCGCTGCTGAAGTGCCGCGTTGCAGTGGCCCAACATGTCGGACTCTTCCCAGCCCTACTACCTCACGCCGGTGCCTTTACTCCTCAGTTCGGCTTCCGCTCTAATCTGTGACGAAAGAAGGCGGACACTCTATGGCATTTCTGCGGCACGTGCGCGGCTGTAGTGCCGCGTTTCGGTGGCCAAAATGGCAGGAAACTACACTGCCCTATTTCTACACACCAGTGCCTTTACTCCTCAGTTCGGCTTCCGCTATAATTAGTGTCCAAGGAAGGCGGACACTTTATGGCCCTATTGCGGCACATGCGCGGCAGTAGTGCCGCGTTGCTTTGGCCCAAAATGTCGGACTCTACACTGCTCTACTACGACACACCAGTGCCTTTACTCCTCCGTTCGGCTTCCGCTCTAAATAGTGGAAAAAGATGGCGGACGCTCCACTGTCCTAATGCTGCACGTGCACGGCTGTAGCACCGCGTTGCGATGGCCAAAATGGCAGGAAACTACACCGCCCTACAAGACCCTACCAAAGACTTAAGTTCTCAGTTGCGTAACGCCTGTGCCTTCACTCCTCAGTTGTGCTTCCGCTCTAATCCGTGGCCAAAGTTGGCGGAGCCTCTATGGCCCTACTGCGCCACGTGTGCGGCTTTATAGCCACGTAGCGTAGGCCAAAATGTCAGGAAGCTACACTGCCCTACTACTGCACGCCAGTGCCTTTTCTCCTCAGCTCGGATTCCGCTCTAAATAGTGGCCAAAGATGGCGAACAGTCTATAGCCCTAGTGTGGCACGTCAGCGGCTGTATTACCGCGTTGCGGTGGCCAAAATGGCAGGAAACAATACTGCCCTATTTCTACACGCCAGTACCTTTATTCCTCAGTTCGACTTTCGTCAAATTAGTGAACAAAGAAGGCAGACACTCTATGGCCCTATTGCGGCACATGCGCGGCTATTGTGTCGCGTTGCAGCGGCCCAAAATTTCGGACTCTACAATGCCCAACTACTACACGCCAGTGCCATTACTCCTCCGTTCGGCTTCCGCTCTAATCTGTGACGAAAGAAGGCGGACACTCTATGGCATTTCTGCGGCACGTGCGCGGCTGTAGTGCCGCTTTGCGGTAGTCCAAAATGTCGGATTCTGCACTGCCCAACTACGACACGACGGTGCCTTTACTCCTCAGTTGGGCTTCCGCACCACTCCGTGGATAAATATGGCGGACACTCCATGGCCCTTCAGCGGCACTCGCACGGCTGTAGTGCCGCGTTTCGGTGGACCAACATGTCGGACTCTTCCCTGCCCTACTACCACACGCCGGTGCCTTTACTCCTCAGTTCGACTTCCGCTCTAATCTTTGACGAAAGAAGGCGGACACTCTAAGGCATTTCTGCGGCACGTGCGCTGCTGTAGTGCCGCTTTGCGGTAGTCCAAAATGTCGGATTCTGCACTGCCGAACTACGGCACGACAGTGCCTTTACCCCTCAGTTGGGCTTCCGCACCACTCCGTGGCCAAAGATGGCGAACAGTCTATGGCCCTAGAGCAGCAGGTCCGCGGCTGTAGTGCCGCGTTGCGGTGGCCCAAAATGTCGGACTCTACACAGCCCTACTACGACACGCCTGTGCCTTTACTCCTCAGTTCGGCTTTCGCTCTAATCTGTGACCAAAGAAGGCAGATACTCTATGGCATTTCTGCGGCACGTGCACGGCGGTAGTGCTGCGTTGCGGTGGCCAAAATGGCAGGAAACTACACTGCCCTATTTTTACACACCAGTGCCTTTACTCCTCAGTTCGGCTTCCGCTATAATTAGTGTCCAAGGAAGGCGGACACTTTATAGCCCTACTGCGCCACGTGTGCGGCTTTATAGCCACGTTGCGTAGGCCAAAATGTCAGGAAGCTACACTGCCCAACTACGACACGCCAGAGCCGTTACTCCTCAGTTGGGCTACCGCTCTAATCCGTGGCCAAAGATGGCGAACACTCCCGCTCCCTAATGCGGCACGTGCACGGCTGTAGTGCCGTGTTGCAGTATCGAAAATGGCAGGAAACTACACTGCCCTACTACTGCACGCCAGTGTCTTTACTCCTCAGCTCGGATTCCGCTCTAAATAGTGGCCAAAGATGGCGAACAGTCTATAGCCCCAGTGTGGCACGTCAGCGGCTGTAGTGCCACAATGCGGGGTCCAAAATGTGGGACTCTACACTGCCCTACAAGACCCTACCAAAGACTTAAGTTCTCAGTAGCGCTTCCGCTCTAAACAGTGGCCAAATATGGCGGACCCTCCATGGCCCTACTGCGGCACGTGTGCAGCTTTATAGCCGCGTTGCGGGGGCCAAAATGGCAGGAAATTACACTGCCCTACTACGACACGCCAGTGCCTTTACTCCTCAGTTGGGCTTCCGCTCTAATCCGTGGCCAAAGATGGCGAACACTAACGCCCCCTAATGCCGCACGTGCACGGCTGTAGTGCCGCGTTGCAGTGGCGAAAATGACAGGAAACTACACTGCCCAACTACTACACACCAGTGCCTTTACTCCTCAGTTCGGCTTCCGCTCTAAATAGTGGAAAAAGATGGCGGACACTCCATGGCCCTTCAGCGGCACGTGCATGGCTGTAGCGCCGCGTTGCGGTTGCCAAAATGGCAGGAAACTACACTGCCCTACTACGACACGAAAGTGCCTTTATTCCTCAGTTGGGCTTCCGCTCTAATCCGTGGCCAAAAAATGGCGAACACTCCAAGGCCCTAATGCGGCACGTGCACGGCTGTAGTGCCGCGTTGTGGTGGCTAAAATGGCAGGAAACTACACTGCCCTACAACGAAAAGCCAGTGCCTTTACACCTCAGTTGGGCTTCCACTCTAATCACTGGCCAAAGATTTCGGACACTCCATGGTCCAACTGCGGCACATGCGCAACTGTAGTGCCGCGTTGTGGTGGCCCAAAATAGCGGACACTACACCGCCCTACATGACCCTACCAAAGACATAAGTTCTCAATTGCGCTTCCACACTAAGCATTGGCCAAAGATGGCGGACACTCCATAGCTCTAATGCGGCACGTCCGCGGCTGTAGTGCCGCGTTGCGGTTGCCCAAATTGTCGAACTCATCGCTGTCCTTCTACTAAACGCCAGTCCCATAACCCCTCAGTTGGGTTTCCGCTCTTATCCGTTGCCAAAGACTGCGGACCCTCCATGGCCCTACTGCGGCACGTGTGTGGCTTTATAGCTGCGTTGCGGGGGCCAAAATGATAGGAAATTACACTCCCCTACTACGACACGCGAATGCCTTTACTCCTCAGGTCGGCTTCCGCCCTAATCAGTGACCAAAGATGGCGGACTCTCCGTGGCCCTTCTGCGGCACGTGCACGACTGTATTGCCGCGTTGCGGTGGCCTAACTTTTCAGTCGCTACACTGCCCTACTACGACACGCCAGTCCCTTTACCCCTCTGTTGGGTTTCCGCTCTAATCCGTAGCCAAGGATTGCGGACACTCCACGGTCCTAATGCTGCACGTGCACGGCTGTATTACCGCGTTGCGGTGGCCAAAATGGCAGGAAACTACACTGCCCTATTTCTACACGCCAGTGCCTTTATTCCTCAGTTCGACTTCCGCTCAAATTAGTGAACAAAGAAGGCGGACACTCTATGGCCCTATTGCGGCACATGCGCGGCTGTAGTGTCGCGTTGCGGTGGCCTAAATTGTCGGACTCTACACTGCCCAACTACGACACACCAGTGCCTTTACTCCTCTGTTCGGCTTCCGCTCTAAATAGTGGAAAAAGATGGCGGACACTCCATGGCCCTTCAGTGGCACGTGCACGGCTGTAGCGCCGCGTTGCGGGGGCCAAAATGGCAGGAAACTACACTGCCCTACTACGACACGAAAGTGCCTTTATTCCTCAGTTGGGCTTCCGCTCTAATCCGTGGCCAAAAAATGGCGAACACTCCAAGGCCATAATGCGGCAAGTGCACGGCGTAGTGCCGCGTTGTGGTGGCCAAAATGGCAGGAAACTACACTGCCCTACAACGACAAGCCATTGACTTTACACCTCAGTTGGGCTTCCACTCTAATCACTGGTCAAAGATTTCGGACACTCCATGGTCCAACTGCGGCACATGCGCAACTGTAGTGCCGCGTTGTGGTTGCCAAAAATAGCGGACACTTCACCGCCCTACATGACCCTACCAAAGACATAAGTTCTCAATTGCGCTTCCACACTAAGCATTGGCCAAAGATGGCGGACACTCCATAGCTCTAATGCGGCACGTCTGCGGCTGTAGTGCCGCGTTGCGGTTGCCCAAATTGTCGAACTCATCGCTGTCCTACTACTAAACGCCAGTCCCATAACCCCTCAGTTGGGCTTCCGCTCGTATCCTTTGCCAAAGATTGCGGACCCTCCATGGCCCTACTGCGGCACGTGTGCGGCTTTATAGCTGCGTTGCGGGGGCCAAATTGACAGGAAATTACACTCCCCTACTACGACACGCGAATGCCTTTACTCCTCAGGTCGGCTTCCGCCCTAATCAGTGACCAAAGATGGCGGACTCTCCGTGGCCCTTCTGCGGCACGTGCACGACTGTATTGCCGCGTTGCGGTGGCCTAACTTTTCAGTCGCTACACTGCCCTACTACGACACGCCAGTCCCTTTACCCCTCTGTTGGGTTTCCGCTCTAATCCGTAGCCAAGGATTGCGGACACTCCACGGTCCTAATGCTGCACGTGCACGGCTGTATTACCGCGTTGCGGTGGCCAAAATGGCAGGAAACTACACTGCCCTATTTCTACACGCCAGTGCCTTTACTCCTCAGTTCGACTTCCGCTCAAATTAGTGAACAAAGAAGGCGGACACTCTATGGTCCTATTGCGGTACATGCGCGGCTGTAGTGTCGCGTTGCGGTGGCCTAAATTGTCGGACTCTACACTGCCCTACTACGACACACCAGTGCCTTTACTCCTCTGTTCGGCTTCCGCTCTAAATAGTGGAAAAAGATGGCGGACTCTCCATGGCCCTTCAGTGGCACGTGCACGGCTGTAGCGCCGCGTTGCGGGGGCCAAAATGGCAGGAAACTACACTGCCCTACTACGACACGAAAGTGCCTTTATTCCTTAGTTGTGCTTCCGCTCTAATCCATGGCCAAAAAATGGCGAACACTCCAAGGCCCTAATGCGGCAAGTGCACGGCTGTAGTGCCGCGTTGTGGTGGCCAAAATGGCAGGAAACTACACTGCCCTACAACGACAAGCCATTGACTTTACACCTCAGTTGGGCTTCCACTCTAATCACTGGTCAAAGATTTCGGACACTCCATGGTCCAACTGCGGCACATGCGCAACTGTAGTGCCGCGTTGTGGTGGCCCAAAATAGCGGACACTTCACCGCCCTACATGACCCTACCAAAGACATAAGTTCTCAATTGCGCTTCCACACTAAGCATTGGCCAAAGATGGCGGACACTCCATAGCTCTAATGCGGCACGTCCGCGGCTGTAGTGCCGCGTTGCGGTTGCCCAAATTGTCGAACTCATCGCTGTCCTACTACTAAACGCCAGTCCCATAACCCCTCAGTTGGGCTTCCGCTCTTATCCTTTGCCAAAGATTGCGGACCCTCCATGGCCCTACTGCGGCACGTGTGCGGCTTTATAGCTGCGTTGCGGGGGCCAAAATGGCAAGAACTTACACTGCCCTACTACGACACGCGAGTGCCTTTAATCCTCAGGTCGGCTTCCGCCCTAATCAGTGACCAAAGATGGCGGACTCTCTGTGGCCCTTCTGCGGCACGTGCACGACTGAAGTGCCGCGTTGCGGTGGCACAACTTTTCGGTCGCTACACTGCCTGACTACAACACGCCAGTGCCTTTACTCCACAGTTCTGCTTCCGCTCTAATCAGGAGTCAAAGATGGCGGACAGTCTATAGCCCTTCTGCGGCAGGTCCACGGCTGAATGTGCCAAGTTGCGATTGCCCAAAATGGTGGACACTACACTGCCCTTCTAGACCCTACCAAAGACTTAAGTTCTCAGTAGCGCTTCCGCTCTAAACAGTGGCCAAATATGGCGGACCCTCCATGGCCCTACTGCGGCACGTGTGCGGCTTTATAGCCGCGTTGCGGGGGCCAAAATGGCAGGAAATTACACTGCCCTACTACGACACGCCAGTGCCTTTACTCCTCAGTTGGGCTTCCGCTCTAATCCGTGGCCAAAGATGGCGAACACTACCGCCCCCTAATGCCGCACGTGCGCGGCTGTAGTGCCGCGTTGCAGTGGCGAAAATGGCAGGAAACTACACTGCCCAACTACTACACACCAGTGCCTTTACTCCTCAGTTCGGCTTCCGCTCTAAATAGTGGAAAAAGATGGCGGACACTCCATGGCCCTTCAGCGGCACGTGCATGGCTGTAGCGCCGCATTGCGGTGGCCAAAATGGCAGGAAACTACACTGCCCTACTACGACACGAAAGTGCCTTTATTCCTCAGTTGGGCTTCCGCTCTAATCCGTGGCCAAAAAATGGCGAACACTCCAAGGCCCTAATGCGGCACGTGCACGGCTGTAGTGCCGCGTTGTGGTGGCTAAAATGGCAGGAAACTACACTGCCCTACAACGAAAAGCCAGTGCCTTTACACCTCAGTTGGGCTTCCACTCTAATCACTGGCCAAAGATTTCGGACACTCCATGGTCCAACTGCGGCACATGCGCAACTGTAGTGCCGCGTTGTGGTGGCCCAAAATAGCGGACACTACACCGCCCTACATGACCCTACCAAAGACATAAGTTCTCAATTGCGCTTCCACACTAAGCATTGGCCAAAGATGGCGGACACTCCATAGCTCTAATGCGGCACGTCCGCGGCTGTAGTGCCGCGTTGCGGTTGCCCAAATTGTCGAACTCATCGCTGTCCTTCTACTAAACGCCAGTCCCATAACCCCTCAGTTGGGCTTCCGCTCTTATCCGTTGCCAAAGACTGCGGACCCTCCATGGCCCTACTGCGGCACGTGTGCGGCTTTATAGCTGCGTTGCGGGGGCCAAATTGACAGGAAATTACACTCCCCTACTACGACACGCGAATGCCTTTACTCCTCAGGTCGGCTTCCGCCCTAATCAGTGACCAAAGATGGCGGACTCTCCGTGGCCCTTCTGCGGCACGTGCACGACTGTATTGCCGCGTTGCGGTGGCCTAACTTTTCAGTCGCTACACTGCCCTACTACGACACGCCAGTCCCTTTACCCCTCTGTTGGGTTTCCGCTCTAATCCGTAGCCAAGGATTGCGGACACTCCACGGTCCTAATGCTGCACGTGCACGGCTGTATTACCGCGTTGCGGTGGCCAAAATGGCAGGAAACTACACTGCCCTATTTCTACACGCCAGTGCCTTTACTCCTCAGTTCGACTTCCGCTCAAATTAGTGAACAAAGAAGGCGGACACTCTATGGTCCTATTGCGGTACATGCGCGGCTGTAGTGTCGCGTTGCGGTGGCCTAAATTGTCGGACTCTACACTGCCCTACTACGACACACCAGTGCCTTTACTCCTCTGTTCGGCTTCCGCTCTAAATAGTGGAAAAAGATGGCGGACTCTCCATGGCCCTTCAGTGGCACGTGCACGGCTGTAGCGCCGCGTTGCGGGGGCCAAAATGGCAGGAAACTACACTGCCCTACTACGACACGAAAGTGCCTTTATTCCTCAGTTGGGCTTCCGCTCTAATCCGTGGCCAAAAAATGGCGAACACTCCAAGGCCCTAATGCGGCAAGTGCACGGCTGTAGTGCCGCGTTGTGGTGGCCAAAATGGCAGGAAACTACACTGCCCTACAACGACAAGCCATTGACTTTACACCTCAGTTGGGCTTCCACTCTAATCACTGGTCAAAGATTTCGGACACTCCATGGTCCAACTGCGGCACATGCGCAACTGTAGTGCCGCGTTGTGGTGGCCCAAAATAGCGGACACTTCACCGCCCTACATGTCCCTACCAAAGACATAAGTTCTCAATTGCGCTTCCACACTAAGCATTGGCCAAAGATGGCGGACACTCCATAGCTCTAATGCGGCACGTCCGCGGCTGTAGTGCCGCGTTGCGGTTGCCCAAATTGTCGAACTCATCGCTGTCCTACTACTAAACGCCAGTCCCATAACCCCTCAGTTGGGCTTCCGCTCTTATCTTTTGCCAAAGATTGCGGACCCTCCATGGCCCTACTGCGGCACGTGTGCGGCTTTATAGCTGCGTTGCGGGGGCCAAAATGGCAAGAACTTACACTGCCCTACTACGACACGCGAGTGCCTTTAATCCTCAGGTCGGCTTCCGCCCTAATCAGTGACCAAAGATGGCGGACTCTCTGTGGCCCTTCTGCGGCACGTGCACGACTGAAGTGCCGCGTTGCGGTGGCACAACTTTTCGGTCGCTACACTGCCTGACTACAACACGCCAGTGCCTTTACTCCACAGTTCTGCTTCCGCTCTAATCAGGAGTCAAAGATGGCGGACAGTCTATAGCCCTTCTGCGGCAGGTCCACGGCTGAATGTGCCAAGTTGCGATTGCCCAAAATGGTGGACACTACACTGCCCTTCTAGACCCTACCAAAGACTTAAGTTCTCAGTAGCGCTTCCGCTCTAAACAGTGGCCAAATATGGCGGACCCTCCATGGCCCTACTGCGGCACGTGTGCGGCTTTATAGCCGCGTTGCGGGGGCCAAAATGGCAGGAAATTACACTGCCCTACTACGACACGCCAGTGCCTTTACTCCTCAGTTGGGCTTCCGCTCTAATCCGTGGCCAAAGATGGCGAACACTACCGCCCCCTAATGCCGCACGTGCGCGGCTGTAGTGCCGCGTTGCAGTGGCGAAAATGGCAGGAAACTACACTGCCCAACTACTACACACCAGTGCCTTTACTCCTCAGTTCGGCTTCCGCTCTAAATAGTGGAAAAAGATGGCGGACACTCCATGGCCCTTCAGCGGCACGTGCATGGCTGTAGCGCCGCATTGCGGTGGCCAAAATGGCAGGAAACTACAATGCCCTACTACGACACGAAAGTGCCTTTATTCCTCAGTTGGGCTTCCGCTCTAATCCGTGGCCAAAAAATGGCGAACACTCCAAGGCCCTAATGCGGCACGTGCACGGCTGTAGTGCCGCGTTGTGGTGGCTAAAATGGCAGGAAACTACACTGCCCTACAACGAAAAGCCAGTGCCTTTACACCTCAGTTGGGCTTCCACTCTAATCACTGGCCAAAGATTTCGGACACTCCATGGTCCAACTGCGGCACATGCGCAACTGTAGTGCCGCGTTGTGGTGGCCCAAAATAGCGGACACTACACCGCCCTACATGACCCTACCAAAGACATAAGTTCTCAATTGCGCTTCCACACTAAGCATTGGCCAAAGATGGCGGACACTCCATAGCTCTAATGCGGCACGTCCGCGGCTGTAGTGCCGCGTTGCGGTTGCCCAAATTGTCGAACTCATCGCTGTCCTTCTACTAAACGCCAGTCCCATAACCCCTCAGTTGGGCTTCCGCTCTTATCCGTTGCCAAAGACTGCGGACCCTCCATGGCCCTACTGCGGCACGTGTGCGGCTTTATAGCTGCGTTGCGGGGGCCAAATTGACAGGAAATTACACTCCCCTACTACGACACGCGAATGCCTTTACTCCTCAGGTCGGCTTCCGCCCTAATCAGTGACCAAAGATGGCGGACTCTCCGTGGCCCTTCTGCGGCACGTGCACGACTGTATTGCCGCGTTGCGGTGGCCTAACTTTTCAGTCGCTACACTGCCCTACTACGACACGCCAGTCCCTTTACCCCTCTGTTGGGTTTCCGCTCTAATCCGTAGCAAGGATTGCGGACACTCCACGGTCCTAATGCTGCACGTGCACGGCTGTATTACCGCGTTGCGGTGGCCAAAATGGCAGGAAACTACACTGCCCTATTTCTACACGCCAGTGCCTTTACTCCTCAGTTCGACTTCCGCTCAAATTAGTGAACAAAGAAGGCGGACACTCTATGGTCCTATTGCGGTACATGCGCGGCTGTAGTGTCGCGTTGCGGTGGCCTAAATTGTCGGACTCTACACTGCCCTACTACGACACACCAGTGCCTTTACTCCTCTGTTCGGCTTCCGCTCTAAATAGTGGAAAAAGATGGCGGACTCTCCATGGCCCTTCAGTGGCACGTGCACGGCTGTAGCGCCGCGTTGCGGGGGCCAAAATGGCAGGAAACTACACTGCCCTACTACGACACGAAAGTGCCTTTATTCCTCAGTTGGGCTTCCGCTCTAATCCGTGGCCAAAAAATGGCGAACACTCCAAGGCCCTAATGCGGCAAGTGCACGGCTGTAGTGCCGCGTTGTGGTGGCCAAAATGGCAGGAAACTACACTGCCCTACAACGACAAGCCATTGACTTTACACCTCAGTTGGGCTTCCACTCTAATCACTGGTCAAAGATTTCGGACACTCCATGGTCCAACTGCGGCACATGCGCAACTGTAGTGCCGCGTTGTGGTGGCCCAAAATAGCGGACACTTCACCGCCCTACATGACCCTACCAAAGACATAAGTTCTCAATTGCGCTTCCACACTAAGCATTGGCCAAAGATGGCGGACACTCCATAGCTCTAATGCGGCACGTCCGCGGCTGTAGTGCCGCGTTGCGGTTGCCCAAATTGTCGAACTCATCGCTGTCCTACTACTAAACGCCAGTCCCATAACCCCTCAGTTGGGCTTCCGCTCTTATCCTTTGCCAAAGATTGCGGACCCTCCATGGCCCTACTGCGGCACGTGTGCGGCTTTATAGCTGCGTTGCGGGGGCCAAAATGGCAAGAACTTACACTGCCCTACTACGACACGCGAGTGCCTTTAATCCTCAGGTCGGCTTCCGCCCTAATCAGTGACCAAAGATGGCGGACTCTCTGTGGCCCTTCTGCGGCACGTGCACGACTGTATTGCCGCGTTGCGGTGGCCTAACTTTTCAGTCGCTACACTGCCCTACTACGACACGCCAGTCCCTTTACCCCTCTGTTGGGTTTCCGCTCTAATCCGTAGCCAAGGATTGCGGACACTCCACGGTCCTAATGCTGCACGTGCACGGCTGTATTACCGCGTTGCGGTGGCCAAAATGGCAGGAAACTACACTGCCCTATTTCTACACGCCAGTGCCTTTACTCCTCAGTTCGACTTCCGCTCAAATTAGTGAACAAAGAAGGCGGACACTCTATGGTCCTATTGCGGTACATGCGCGGCTGTAGTGTCGCGTTGCGGTGGCCTAAATTGTCGGACTCTACACTGCCCTACTACGACACACCAGTGCCTTTACTCCTCTGTTCGGCTTCCGCTCTAAATAGTGGAAAAAGATGGCGGACTCTCCATGGCCCTTCAGTGGCACGTGCACGGCTGTAGCGCCGCGTTGCGGGGGCCAAAATGGCAGGAAACTACACTGCCCTACTACGACACGAAAGTGCCTTTATTCCTCAGTTGGGCTTCCGCTCTAATCCGTGGCCAAAAAATGGCGAACACTCCAAGGCCCTAATGCGGCAAGTGCACGGCTGTAGTGCCGCGTTGTGGTGGCCAAAATGGCAGGAAACTACACTGCCCTACAACGACAAGCCATTGACTTTACACCTCAGTTGGGCTTCCACTCTAATCACTGGTCAAAGATTTCGGACACTCCATGGTCCAACTGCGGCACATGCGCAACTGTAGTGCCGCGTTGTGGTGGCCCAAAATAGCGGACACTTCACCGCCCTACATGACCCTACCAAAGACATAAGTTCTCAATTGCGCTTCCACACTAAGCATTGGCCAAAGATGGCGGACACTCCATAGCTCTAATGCGGCACGTCCGCGGCTGTAGTGCCGCGTTGCGGTTGCCCAAATTGTCGAACTCATCGCTGTCCTACTACTAAACGCCAGTCCCATAACCCCTCAGTTGGGCTTCCGCTCTTATCCTTTGCCAAAGATTGCGGACCCTCCATGGCCCTACTGCGGCACGTGTGCGGCTTTATAGCTGCGTTGCGGGGGCCAAAATGGCAAGAACTTACACTGCCCTACTACGACACGCGAGTGCCTTTAATCCTCAGGTCGGCTTCCGCCCTAATCAGTGACCAAAGATGGCGGACTCTCTGTGGCCCTTCTGCGGCACGTGCACGACTGAAGTGCCGCGTTGCGGTGGCACAACTTTTCGGTCGCTACACTGCCTGACTACAACACGCCAGTGCCTTTACTCCACAGTTCTGCTTCCGCTCTAATCAGGAGTCAAAGATGGCGGACAGTCTATAGCCCTTCTGCGGCAGGTCCACGGCTGAATGTGCCAAGTTGCGATTGCCCAAAATGGTGGACACTACACTGCCCTTCTAGACCCTACCAAAGACTTAAGTTCTCAGTAGCGCTTCCGCTCTAAACAGTGGCCAAATATGGCGGACCCTCCATGGCCCTACTGCGGCACGTGTGCGGCTTTATAGCCGCGTTGCGGGGGCCAAAATGGCAGGAAATTACACTGCCCTACTACGACACGCCAGTGCCTTTACTCCTCAGTTGGGTTTCCGCTCTAATCCGTGGCCAAAGATGGCGAACACTACCACCCCCTAATGCCGCACGTGCACGGCTGTAGTGCCGCGTTGCAGTGGCGAAAATGGCAGGAAACTACACTGCCCAACTACTACACACCAGTGCCTTTACTCCTCAGTTCGGCTTCCGCTCTAAATAGTGGAAAAAGATGGCGGACACTCCATGGCCCTTCAGCGGCACGTGCATGGCTGTAGCGCCGCGTTGCGGTTGCCAAAATGGCAGGAAACTACACTGCCCTACTACGACACGAAAGTGCCTTTATTCCTCAGTTGGGCTTCCGCTCTAATCCGTGGCCAAAAAATGGCGAACACTCCAAGGCCCTAATGCGGCACGTGCACGGCTGTAGTGCCGCGTTGTGGTGGCGAAAATGGCAGGAAACTACACTGCCCTACAACGAAAAGCCAGTGCCTTTACACCTCAGTTGGGCTTCCGCTCTTATCCGTTGCCAAAGACTGCGGACCCTCCATGGCCCTACTGCGGCACGTGTGCGGCTTTATAGCTGCGTTGCGGGGGCCGAAATGACAGAAAATTACACTCCCCTACTACGACACGCGAATGCCTTTACTCCTCAGGTCGGCTTCCGCCCTAATCAGTGACCAAAGATGGCGGACTCTCCGTGGCCCTTCTGCGGCACGTGCACGACTGTATTGCCGCGTTGCGGTGGCCTAACGTTTCAGTCGCTACACTGCCCTACTACGACACGCCAGTCCCTTTACCCCTCTGTTGGGTTTCCGCTCTAATCCGTAGCCAAGGATTGCGGACACTCCACGGTCCTAATGCTGCACGTGCACGGCTGTATTTCCGCGTTGCGGTGGCCAAAATGGCAGGAAACTACACTGCCCTATTTCTACACGCCAGTGCCTTTACTCCTCAGTAGGGCATCCGCTCCAATCTGTGTCCAAAGAAGGCGGACACTCATGGCCCTATTGCGGCACATGCGCGGCTGTAGTGCCGCGTTGCGGTGAACCGAAATGGTGGAATCTACACAGACCTACTACGACACGCCAGTGAATTTACTCCTCAGTTCGGCTTCCGCTCTAAATAGTGGAAAAATATAGCGGACACTCCATGGTCCTCCTGCGGCTCGTGCGCGGCTGTAGTGACGCGATGCGGTGGCCTAGCATGTCTGACGCTACACTGCCCGACTGCGACACGCCAGTGCCTTCACTCCTCAGTTCGGCTTCCGGTCTAAATAGTGGAAAAATATGGCGGGCACACCATGGTCCTACTGCGGCACGTGCGCGGCTTTAGTGACGCGTTGCGGTGGCCCAACATGTCGGACGCTACACTGCCCGACTACGACACGCCAGTGACTTTACTCCTCAGTTCGACTTCTGCTCTAATCAGTGACCAAAGATTGCGGACTGTCTATAGCCCTACTGCGGCACGTGCACGGCTGTAGTGCTGCGTTGCAGTGGCGAGAAAGGCAGGAAGCTACACTGCCCAACTGCTAGACGCCATTACATTTACTCCACAGTTCGGCTTCCGCTCTAATCAGTGGCCAAAGATGGCGAAACAGTCTATAGCCCTTCTGCAGCACGTCCACGGCTGAATGTGCCAAGTTGCGATTGCCCAAAATCGCGGACACAACACTGCCCTTCTAGACCCTACCAAAGACTTAAGTTCTCAGTAGCGCTTCCGCTCTAATCAGTGGCCAAATATAGCGGACCCTCCATGGCCCTTCAGCGGCACTCGCGCGGCTGTAGTGCCGCGTTGCGGTGGCCCAACATGTTGGACTCTTCCCAGCCCTACTACCACACGCCTGTGCCTTTACTCCTCAGTTCGGCTTCCGCTCTAATCAGTGGCCAAAGATGGCGAGCAGTCTATAGCCCTAGAGCGGCACGCCCGCGGCTGTAGTGCCGCGTTGCGGTGGCCCAAATTGTCAGACTCTAGTCTGCCCTACTACGACACGCCAGTGCCTTTGCTCCTCAGTTGGGCTTCCGCTCTAATCAGTGGCCAAAATTGGCGAACAGTCTATAGCCCTAGTGCGGCACCTCTGCGGCAGTAGTGCCGCGTTGCGGTGGCCCAAAATGTCGGACTCTACACTGCCCTACTACGACACGCCAGTGCCTTTGCTCCTCAGTTGGGCTTCCGCTCTAATCAGTGGCTAAAATTGGCGAACAGTCTATAGCCCTATTGCGGCACATGCACGGCTATTGTGTCGCGTTGCAGTGGCCCAAAATTTCGGACTCTACACTGCCCACCTACTACACGCCAGTGCCATTACTCCTCCGTTCGGCTTCCGCTCTAAATAGTGGAAAAATATGGCGGACACTCCATGGCCCTTCGGCGGCACGTGCGCTGCTGAAGTGCCGCGTTGCAGTGGCCCAACATGTCGGACTCTTCCCAGCCCTACTACCTCACGCCGGTGCCTTTACTCCTCAGTTCGGCTTCCGCTCTAATCTGTGACGAAAGAAGGCGGACACTCTATGGCATTTCTGCGGCACGTGCGCGGCTGTAGTGCCGCGTTTCGGTGGCCAAAATGGCAGGAAACTACACTGCCCTATTTCTACACACCAGTGCCTTTACTCCTCAGTTCGGCTTCCGCTATAATTAGTGTCCAAGGAAGGCGGACACTTTATGGCCCTATTGCGGCACATGCGCGGCAGTAGTGCCGCGTTGCTTTGGCCCAAAATGTCGGACTCTACACTGCTCTACTACGACACACCAGTGCCTTTACTCCTCCGTTCGGCTTCCGCTCTAAATAGTGGAAAAAGATGGCGGACGCTCCACTGTCCTAATGCTGCACGTGCACGGCTGTAGCACCGCGTTGCGATGGCCAAAATGGCAGGAAACTACACCGCCCTACAAGACCCTACCAAAGACTTAAGTTCTCAGTTGCGTAACGCCTGTGCCTTCACTCCTCAGTTGTGCTTCCGCTCTAATCCGTGGCCAAAGTTGGCGGAGCCTCTATGGCCCTACTGCGCCACGTGTGCGGCTTTATAGCCACGTAGCGTAGGCCAAAATGTCAGGAAGCTACACTGCCCTACTACTGCACGCCAGTGCCTTTTCTCCTCAGCTCGGATTCCGCTCTAAATAGTGGCCAAAGATGGCTAACAGTCTATAGCCCTAGTGTGGCACGTCAGCGGCTGTATTACCGCGTTGCGGTGGCCAAAATGGCAGGAAACAATACTGCCCTATTTCTACACGCCAGTACCTTTATTCCTCAGTTCGACTTTCGTCAAATTAGTGAACAAAGAAGGCAGACACTCTATGGCCCTATTGCGGCACATGCGCGGCTATTGTGTCGCGTTGCAGCGGCCCAAAATTTCGGACTCTACAATGCCCAACTACTACACGCCAGTGCCATTACTCCTCCGTTCGGCTTCCGCTCTAATCTGTGACGAAAGAAGGCGGACACTCTATGGCATTTCTGCGGCACGTGCGCGGCTGTAGTGCCGCTTTGCGGTAGTCCAAAATGTCGGATTCTGCACTGCCCAACTACGACACGACGGTGCCTTTACTCCTCAGTTGGGCTTCCGCACCACTCCGTGGCCAAATATGGCGGACACTCCATGGCCCTTCAGCGGCACTCGCACGGCTGTAGTGCCGCGTTTCGGTGGACCAACATGTCGGACTCTTCCCTGCCCTACTACCACACGCCGGTGCCTTTACTCCTCAGTTCGGCTTCCGCTCTAATCTTTGACGAAAGAAGGCGGACACTCTAAGGCATTTCTGCGGCACGTGCGCGGCTGTAGTGCCGCTTTGCGGTAGTCCAAAATGTCGGATTCTGCACTGCCGAACTACGGCACGACAGTGCCTTTACCCCTCAGTTGGGCTTCCGCACCACTCCGTGGCCAAAGATGGCGAACAGTCTATGGCCCTAGAGCAGCAGGTCCGCGGCTGTAGTGCCGCGTTGCGGTGGCCCAAAATGTCGGACTCTACACAGCCCTACTACGACACGCCTGTGCCTTTACTCCTCAGTTCGGCTTTCGCTCTAATCTGTGACCAAAGAAGGCAGATACTCTATGGCATTTCTGCGGCACGTGCACGGCTGTAGTGCTGCGTTGCGGTGGCCAAAATGGCAGGAAACTACACTGCCCTATTTTTACACACCAGTGCCTTTACTCCTCAGTTCGGCTTCCGCTATAATTAGTGTCCAAGGAAGGCGGACACTTTATAGCCCTACTGCGCCACGTGTGCGGCTTTATAGCCACGTTGCGTAGGCCAAAATGTCAGGAAGCTACACTGCCCAACTACGACACGCCAGAGCCGTTACTCCTCAGTAGGGCTACCGCTCTAATCCGTGGCCAAAGATGGCGAACACTCCCGCTCCCTAATGCGGCACGTGCACGGCTGTAGTGCCGTGTTGCAGTATCGAAAATGGCAGGAAACTACACTGCCCTACTACTGCACGCCAGTGTCTTTACTCCTCAGCTCGGATTCCGCTCTAAATAGTGGCCAAAGATGGCGAACAGTCTATAGCCCCAGTGTGGCACGTCAGCGGCTGTAGTGCCACAATGCGGGGTCCAAAATGTGGGACTCTACACTGCCCTACAAGACCCTACCAAAGACTTAAGTTCTCAGTAGCGCTTCCGCTCTAAACAGTGGCCAAATATGGCGGACCCTCCATGGCCCTACTGCGGCACGTGTGCGGCTTTATAGCCGCGTTGCGGGGGCCAAAATGGCAGGAAATTACACTGCCCTACTACGACACGGCAGTGCCTTTACTCCTCAGTTGGGCTTCCGCTCTAATCCGTGGCCAAAGATGGCGAACACTAACGCCCCCTAATGCCGCACGTGCACGGCTGTAGTGCCGCGTTGCAGTGGCGAAAATGACAGGAAACTACACTGCCCAACTACTACACACCAGTGCCTTTACTCCTCAGTTCGGCTTCCGCTCTAAATAGTGGAAAAAGATGGCGGACACTCCATGGCCCTTCAGCGGCACGTGCATGGCTGTAGCGCCGCGTTGCGGTTGCCAAAATGGCAGGAAACTACACTGCCCTACTACGACACGAAAGTGCCTTTATTCCTCAGTTGGGCTTCCGCTCTAATCCGTGGCCAAAAAATGGCGAACACTCCAAGGCCCTAATGCGGCACGTGCACGGCTGTAGTGCCGCGTTGTGGTGGCTAAAATGGCAGGAAACTACACTGCCCTACAACGAAAAGCCAGTGCCTTTACACCTCAGTTGGGCTTCCACTCTAATCACTGGCCAAAGATTTCGGACACTCCATGGTCCAACTGCGGCACATGCGCAACTGTAGTGCCGCGTTGTGGTGGCCCAAAATAGCGGACACTACACCGCCCTACATGACCCTACCAAAGACATAAGTTCTCAATTGCGCTTCCACACTAAGCATTGGCCAAATATGGCGGACACTCCATAGCTCTAATGCGGCACGTCCGCGGCTGTAGTGCCGCGTTGCGGTTGCCCAAATTGTCGAACTCATCGCTGTCCTTCTACTAAACGCCAGTCCCATAACCCCTCAGTTGGGCTTCCGCTCTTATCCGTTGCCAAAGACTGCGGACCCTCCATGGCCCTACTGCGGCACGTGTGTGGCTTTATAGCTGCGTTGCGGGGGCCAAAATGATAGGAAATTACACTCCCCTACTACGACACGCGAATGCCTTTACTCCTCAGGTCGGCTTCCGCCCTAATCAGTGACCAAAGATGGCGGACTCTCCGTGGCCCTTCTGCGGCACGTGCACGACTGTATTGCCGCGTTGCGGTGGCCTAACTTTTCAGTCGCTACACTGCCCTACTACGACACGCCAGTCCCTTTACCCCTCTGTTGGGTTTCCGCTCTAATCCGTAGCCAAGGATTGCGGACACTCCACGGTCCTAATGCTGCACGTGCACGGCTGTATTACCGCGTTGCGGTGGCCAAAATGGCAGGAAACTACACTGCCCTATTTCTACACGCCAGTGCCTTTATTCCTCAGTTCGACTTCCGCTCAAATTAGTGAACAAAGAAGGCGGACACTCTATGGCCCTATTGCGGCACATGCGCGGCTGTAGTGTCGCGTTGCGGTGGCCTAAATTGTCGGACTCTACACTGCCCAACTACGACACACCAGTGCCTTTACTCCTCTGTTCGGCTTCCGCTCTAAATAGTGGAAAAAGATGGCGGACACTCCATGGCCCTTCAGTGGCACGTGCACGGCTGTAGCGCCGCGTTGCGGGGGCCAAAATGGCAGGAAACTACACTGCCCTACTACGACACGAAAGTGCCTTTATTCCTCAGTTGGGCTTCCGCTCTAATCCGTGGCCAAAAAATGGCGAACACTCCAAGGCCCTAATGCGGCAAGTGCACGGCTGTAGTGCCGCGTTGTGGTGGCCAAAATGGCAGGAAACTACACTGCCCTACAACGACAAGCCATTGACTTTACACCTCAGTTGGGCTCCCACTCTAATCACTGGTCAAAGATTTCGGACACTCCATTTTCCAACTGCGGCACATGCGCAACTGTAGTGCCGCGTTGTGGTTGCCCAAAATAGCGGACACTTCACCGCCCTACATGACCCTACCAAAGACATAAGTTCTCAATTGCGCTTCCACACTAAGCATTGGCCAAAGATGGCGGACACTCCATAGCTCTAATGCGGCACGTCCGCGGCTGTAGTGCCGCGTTGCGGTTGCCCAAATTGTCGAACTCATCGCTGTCCTACTACTAAACGCCAGTCCCATAACCCCTCAGTTGGGCTTCCGCTCGTATCCTTTGCCAAAGATTGCGGACCCTCCATGGCCCTACTGCGGCACGTGTGCGGCTTTATAGCTGCGTTGCGGGGGACAAAATGGCAAGAACTTACACTGCCTTACTACGTCACGCGAGTGCCTTTAATCCTCAGGCCGGCTTCCGCCCTAATCAGTGACCAAAGATGGCGGACTCTCTGTGGCCCTTCTGCGGCACGTGCACGACTGAAGTGCCGCGTTGCGGTGGCACAACTTTTCGGTCGCTACACTGCCTGACTACAACACGCCAGTGCCTTTACTCCACAGTTCTGCTTCCGCTCTAATCAGGAGTCAAAGATGGCGGACAGTCTATAGCCCTTCTGCGGCAGGTCCACGGCTGAATGTGCCAAGTTGCGATTGCCCAAAATGGTGGACACTACACTGCCCTTCTAGACCCTACCAAAGACTTAAGTTCTCAGTAGCGCTTCCGCTCTAAACAGTGGCCAAATATGGCGGACCCTCCATGGCCCTACTGCGGCACGTGTGCGGCTTTATAGCCGCGTTGCGGGGGCCAAAATGGCAGGAAATTACACTGCCCTACTACGACACGCCAGTGCCTTTACTCCTCAGTTGGGCTTCCGCTCTAATCCGTGGCCAAAGATGGCGAACACTACCGCCCCCTAATGCCGCACGTGCACGGCTGTAGTGCCGCGTTGCAGTGGCGAAAATGGCAGGAAACTACACTGCCCAACTACTACACACCAGTGCCTTTACTCCTCAGTTCGGCTTCCGCTCTAAATAGTGGAAAAAGATGGCGGACACTCCATGGCCCTTCAGCGGCACGTGCATGGCTGTAGCGCCGCGTTGCGGTTGCCAAAATGGCAGGAAACTACACTGCCCTACTACGACACGAAAGTGCCTTTATTCCTCAGTTGGGCTTCCGCTCTAATCCGTGGCCAAAAAATGGCGAACACTCCAAGGCCCCAATGCGGCACGTGCACGGCTGTAGTGCCGCGTTGTGGTGGCTAAAATGGCAGGAAACTACACTGCCCTACAACGAAAAGCCAGTGCCTTTACACCTCAGTTGGGCTTCCACTCTAATCACTGGCCAAAGATTTCGGACACTCCATGGTCCAACTGCGGCACATGCGCAACTGTAGTGCCGCGTTGTGGTGGCCCAAAATAGCGGACACTACACCGCCCTACATGACCCTACCAAAGACATAAGTTCTCAATTGCGCTTCCACACTAAGCATTGGCCAAAGATGGCGGACACTCCATAGCTCTAATGCGGCACGTCCGCGGCTGTAGTGCCGCGTTGCGGTTGCCCAAATTGTCGAACTCATCGCTGTCCTTCTACTAAACGCCAGTCCCATAACCCCTCAGTTGGGCTTCCGCTCTTATCCGTTGCCAAAGACTGCGGACCCTCCATGGCCCTACTGCGGCACGTGTGTGGCTTTATAGCTGCGTTGCGGGGGCCAAAATGACAGGAAATTACACTCCCCTACTACGACACGCGAATGCCTTTACTCCTCAGGTCGGCTTCCGCCCTAATCAGTGACCAAAGATGGCGGACTCTCCGTGGCCCTTCTGCGGCACGTGCACGACTGTATTGCCGCGTTGCGGTGGCCTTACTTTTCAGTCGCTACACTGCCCTACTACGACACGCCAGTCCCTTTACCCCTCTGTTGGGTTTCCGCTCTAATCCGTAGCCAAGGATTGCGGACACTCCACGGTCCTAATGCTGCACGTGCACGGCTGTATTACCGCGTTGCGGTGGCCAAAATGGCAGGAAACTACACTGCCCTATTTCTACACGCCAGTGCCTTTACTCCTCAGTTCGACTTCCGCTCAAATTAGTGAACAAAGAAGGCGGACACTCTATGGCCCTATTGCGGCACATGCGCGGCTGTAGTGTCGCGTTGCGGTGGCCTAAATTGTCGGACTCTACACTGCCCAACTACGACACACCAGTGCCTTTACTCCTCTGTTCGGCTTCCGCTCTAAATAGTGGAAAAAGATGGCGGACACTCCATGGCCCTTCAGTGGCACGTGCACGGCTGTAGCGCCGCGTTGCGGGGGCCAAAATGGCAGGAAACTACACTGCCCTACTACGACACGAAAGTGCCTTTATTCCTCACATGGGCTTCCGCTCTAATCCGTGGCCAAAAAATGGCGAACACTCCAAGGCCCTAATGCGGCAAGTGCACGGCTGTAGTGCCGCGTTGTGGTGGCCAAAATGGCAGGAAACTACACTGCCCTACAACGACAAGCCATTGACTTTACACCTCAGTTGGGCTTCCACTCTAATCACTGGTCAAAGATTTCGGACACTCCATGGTCCAACTGCGGCACATGCGCAACTGTAGTGCCGCGTTGTGGTGGCCCAAAATAGCGGACACTTCACCGCCCTACATGACCCTACCAAAGACATAAGTTCTCAATTGCGCTTCCACACTAAGCATTGGCCAAAGATGGCGGACACTCCATAGCTCTAATGCGGCACGTCCGCGGCTGTAGTGCCGCGTTGCGGTTGCCCAAATTGTCGAACTCATCGCTGTCCTACTACTAAACGCCAGTCCCATAACACCTCAGTTGGGCTTCCGCTCTTATCCTTTGCCAAAGATTGCGGACCCTCCATGGCCCTACTGCGGCACGTGTGCGGCTTTATAGCTGCGTTGCGGGGGCCAAAATGGCAAGAACTTACACTGCCCTACTACGACACGCGAGTGCCTTTAATCCTCAGGTCGGCTTCCGCCCTAATCAGTGACCAAAGTTGGCGGACTCTCTGTGGCCCTTCTGCGGCACGTGCACGACTGAAGTGCCGCGTTGCGGTGGCACAACTTTTCGGTCGCTACACTGCCTGACTACAACACGCCAGTGCCTTTACTCCACAGTTCTGCTTCCGCTCTAATCAGGAGTCAAAGATGGCGGACAGTCTATAGCCCTTCTGCGGCAGGTCCACGGCTGAATGTGCCAAGTTGCGATTGCCCAAAATGGTGAACACTACACTGCCCTTCTAGACCCTACCAAAGACTTAAGTTCTCAGTAGCGCTTCCGCTCTAAACAGTGGCCAAATATGGCGGACCCTCCATGGCCCTACTGCGGCACGTGTGCGGCTTTATAGCCGCGTTGCGGGGGCCAAAATGGCAGGAAATTACACTGCCCTACTACGACACGCCAGTGCCTTTACTCCTCAGTTGGGTTTCCGCTCTAATCCGTGGCCAAAGATGGCGAACACTACCGCCCCCTAATGCCGCACGTGCACGGCTGTAGTGCCTCGTTGCAGTGGCGAAAATGGCAGGAAACTACACTGCCCAACTACTACACACCAGTGCCTTTACTCCTCAGTTCGGCTTCCGCTCTAAATAGTGGAAAAAGATGGCGGACACTCCATGGCCCTTCAGCGGCACGTGCATGGCTGTAGCGCCGCGTTGCGGTTGCCAAAATGGCAGGAAACTACACTGCCCTACTACGACACGAAAGTGCCTTTATTCCTCAGTTGGGCTTCCGCTCTAATCCGTGGCCAAAAAATGGCGAACACTCCAAGGCCCTAATGCGGCACGTGCACGGCTGTAGTGCCGCGTTGTGGTGGCGAAAATGGCAGGAAACTACACTGCCCTACAACGAAAAGCCAGTGCCTTTACACCTCAGTTGGGCTTCCACTCTAATCACTGGCCAAAGATTTCGGACACTCCATGGTCCAACTGCGGCACATGCGCAACTGTAGTGCCGCGTTGTGGTGGCCCAAAATAGCGGACACTACACCGCCCTACATGACCCTACCAAAGACATAAGTTCTCAATTGCGCTTCCACACTAAGCATTGGCCAAAGATGGCGGACACTCCATAGCTCTAATGCGGCACGTCCGCGGCTGTAGTGCCGCGTTGCGGTTGCCCAAATTGTCGAACTCATCGCTGTCCTTCTACTAAACGCCAGTCCCATAACCCCTCAGTTGGGCTTCCGCTCTTATCCGTTGCCAAAGACTGCGGACCCTCCATGGCCCTACTGCGGCACGTGTGCGGCTTTATAGCTGCGTTGCGGGGGCCAAAATGACAGAAAATTACACTCCCCTACTACGACACGCGAATGCCTTTACTCCTCAGGTCGGCTTCCGCCCTAATCAGTGACCAAAGATGGCGGACTCTCCGTGGCCCTTCTGCGGCACGTGCACGACTGTATTGCCGCGTTGCGGTGGCCTAACTTTTCAGTCGCTACACTGCCCTACTACGACACGCCAGTCCCTTTACCCCTCTGTTGGGTTTCCGCTCTAATCCGTAGCCAAGGATTGCGGACACTCCACGGTCCTAATGCTGCACGTGCACGGCTGTATTACCGCGTTGCGGTGGCCAAAATGGCAGGAAACTGCACTGCCCTATTTCTACACGCCAGTGCCTTTACTCCTCAGTTCGACTTCCGCTCAAATTAGTGAACAAAGAAGGCGGACACTCTATGGCCCTATTGCGGCACATGCTCGGCTGTAGTGTCGCGTTGCGGTGGCCTAAATTGTCGGACTCTACACTGCCCTACTACGACACACCAGTGCCTTTACTCCTCTGTTCGGCTTCTGCTCTAAATAGTGGAAAAAGAAGGCGGACACTCCATGGCCCTTCAGTGGCACGTGCACGGCTGTAGCGCCGCGTTGCGGGAGCCAAAATGGCAGGAAACTACACTGCCCTACTACGACACGAAAGTGCCTTTATTCCTCAGTTGGGCTTCCGCTCTAATCCGTGGCCAAAAAATGGCGAACACTCCAAGGCCCTAATGCGGCAAGTGCACGGCTGTAGTGCCGCGTTGTGGTGGCCAAAATGGCAGGAAACTACACTGCCCTACAACGACAAGCCATTGACTTTACACCTCAGTTGGGCTTCCACTCTAATCACTGGTCAAAGATTTCGGACACTCCATGGTCCAACTGCGGCACATGCGCAACTGTAGTGCCGCGTTGTGGTGGCCCAAAATAGCGGACACTTCACCGCCCTACATGACCCTACCAAAGACATAAGTTCTCAATTGCGCTTCCACACTAAGCATTGGCCAAAGATGGCGGACACTCCATAGCTCTAATGCGGCACGTCCGCGGCTGTAGTGCCGCGTTGCGGTTGCCCAAATTGTCGAACTCATCGCTGTCCTACTACTAAACGCCAGTCCCATAACCCCTCAGTTGGGCTTCCGCTCTTATCCTTTGCCAAAGATTGCGGACCCTCCATGGCCCTACTGCGACACGTGTGCGGCTTTATAGCTGCGTTGCGGGGGCCAAAATGGCAAGAACTTACACTGCCCTACTACGACACGCGAGTGCCTTTAATCCTCAGGTCGGCTTCCGCCCTAATCAGTGACCAAAGATGGCGGACTCTCTGTGGCCCTTCTGCGGCACGTGCACGACTGAAGTGCCGCGTTGCGGTGGCACAACTTTTCGGTCGCTACACTGCCTGACTACAACACGCCAGTGCCTTTACTCCACAGTTCTGCTTCCGCTCTAATCAGGAGTCAAAGATGGCGGACAGTCTATAGCCCTTCTGCGGCAGGTCCACGACTGAATGTGCCAAGTTGCGATTGCCCAAAATGGTGGACACTACACTGCCCTTCTAGACCCTACCAAAGACTTAAGTTCTCAGTAGCGCTTCCGCTCTAAACAGTGGCCAAATATGGCGGACCCTCCATGGCCCTACTGCGGCACATGTGCGGCTTTATAGCCGCGTTGCGGGGGCCAAAATGGCAGGAAATTACACTGCCCTACTACGACACGCCAGTGCCTTTACTCCTCAGTTGGGCTTCCGCTCTAATCCGTGGCCAAAGATGGCGAACACTACCGCCCCCTAATGCCGCACGTGCACGGCTGTAGTGCCGCGTTGCAGTGGCGAAAATGGCAGGAAACTACACTGCCCAACTATTACAGCCAGTGCCATTACTCCTCAGTTCGTCTTCCGCTCTAAATAGTGGAAAAATATGGCGGACACTCTATGGCATTTCTGCGGCACGTGCACGGCTGTAGTGCCGCGTTGCGGTGGCCAAAATGGCAGGAAACTACACTGCCCTATTTCTACACACCAGTGCCTTTACTCCTCAGTTCGGCTTCCGCTCTAATTAGTGACCAAGGAAGGCGGACACTCATGGCCCTATTGCGGCACATGCGCGGCTATAGTGCCGCGTTTCGGTGGCCCAACATGTCGGACTCTTCCCAGCCCTACTACCACACGCCGGTGCCTTTACTCCTCAGTTCGGCTTCCGCTCTAAATAGTGGAAATATATGGCGGACACTCCATGGCCCTTCAGCGGCTCTCGCACGGCTGTAGTGCCGCGTTTCGGCGGACCAACATGTCGGACTCTTCCCAGCCCTACTACCACACGCCGGTGCCTTTACTCCTCAGTTCGGCTTCCACTCTAATCTGTGACGAAAGAAGGCGGACACTCTATGGCAATACTGCGGCACGTGCGCGGCTGTAGTGCAACGTTGCGGTAGCCCAAAATGTCGGATTCTGCACTGCCCTACTACGACACGCCAGTGCCTTTACTCCTCAGTTGGGCTTCCGCTCCACTCCGTGGCCAAAGATGGCGAAAAGTCTATAGCCCTAGAGCGGCACGCCCGCGGCTGTAGTGCCGCGTTGCGGTGGCCCAAAATGTCAGACTCTACACTGCCCTACTACGACACGCCAGTGCCTTTACTCCTCAGTTGGGCTTCCGCTCTAATCCCAGGCTAAAAAATGGCGAACTCTCCTAGGCCCTAATGCTGCACGTGCACGGCTGTAGTGCCGCGTTGCGGTGGCCAAATTGGCAGGAAACTACTTTGCCCTATTTCAACACACCAGTGCATTTACTCCTCAGTTCTGCCTCCGCTCTCTTTAGTGACCAAAGAAGGCGGACACTCTATGGCCCTTCAGCGGCACGTGCACGGCTGTAGTGCCGCGTTGAGGTGGCCCGACCCTTTGGACGCTACACAGTCCGACTACAAAACGCCAGTGCCTTTACTCCACAGTTGGGCTTCAGCTCTAATCAGTGGCCAAAGATGGCGAACAGTTTATAGCCCTAGTGCGGCACGTCCGCGGCTGTAGTGCCGCATTGCGGTGTCCAAAATGTCGGACTCTACACTGCCCAACTACGACACGCCAGTGACTTTACTCCTCAGTTGGACTTCCGCTCTAATCCGTGGCCAAAAAATGGCGAACACTCCATGGTCCTAGTGCACCACGTGCGTGGCTGTAGTGCCGCGTTGTGGTTTCCCCAAATAGCGGACACTACACTGAACTACAAGACCCTACCAAAGACTTAAGTTCTCGGTTGCGCTTCCGCTCTAATCCGTGGTCAAAGATGGCGGACACTCCATAGCTCTACTGCGGCACGTTCGCGGCTGTAGTGCCGTGTTGCGGTAGCCCAAATTGTCGGACTCTACGCTGCCCTACTACGACACGCCAGTCCCTTTACCCCTCTGATGGGTTTCCGCTCTAATCTGTGACCAAAAAAGGCGGACACTCTATGGCATTTCTGCTGCACGTGCACGGCTGTAGTGCCGCGTTGCGGTGGCCAAAATGGCAGGAAACTACACTGCCATATTTCTACACGCCAGTACCTTCACTCCTCATTTTGGCTTCCAATCTAATCTGTGACCAAAGAAGGCGGACACTCTATGGCATTTCTGCGGCAGATGCGCGACTGTAGTGCCGCGTTGCGGTGGCCCAAAATGTCGGACTCTACACTGCCCTACTACGACACACCAGTGCCTTTACTCCTCTGTTCGGCTTCCGCTCTAAATAGTGGAAAAAGATGGCAGACACTCCATGGCCCTTCAGCGACACGTGCACGGCTGTAGCGCCGCGTTTCCGTGGACCAACATGTCGGACTCTTCCCAGCCCTACTACCACACGCCTGTGCCTTTACTCCTCAGTTCGGCTTCCAATCTAATCTGTGACCAAAGAAGGCGGACACTCTATGGCATTTCTGCGGCACGTGCGCGGCTGTAGGGCCGCTTTGCGGTAGTCCAAAATGTCGGATTCTGCACTGCCCAACTACGACATGACAGTGCCTTTACTCCTCAGTTGGGTTTCTGCACCACTCCGTGGCCAAAGATGGCGAACAGTCTATGGCCATACAGCAGCACGTCCGCGACTGTAGTGCCGCGGTGCGGTGGCCCAAAATGTCGGACTATACACTGCCCTACCACGACACGCAAGTGTCTTTACTCTTCAGTTCGGCTTCCGCTCTAATTTGTGGCCAAAGTTGGCGGACAATCCATAGCCTTACCGCAGCACATGCACGGCTGTAGTGTCACGTTGCGGTGGCCCAAAATATCGGACTCTACTCTGCCCTACTACGACACGCCTGTGCCTTTACTCCTCAGTTGAGCTTCCGCTCTTATCCGTTTTCCAAAGATGGCGGACATTCCATAGCCCTACTGCGGCACGTCCGCGGCTGTAGTGCCGTGTTGCGGTGCCCCAAAATAGCGGACTCTACACTGCCCTACTGCGACACGCCTGTTCCTTTACTCCTCAGTTGGGCTTCCGCTTAAATCAGTGGCTAAAGATGGCGGACAGTCTATAGCCCTACTGCGGCACGTCCGCGGCAGTAGTGTCGCGTTGCGGTGCCCTAAAATGGCGGACTCTACACTGCCCTACTACGACACGCCTGTGGCTTTACTCCTCAGTAGGGCTTCCGCTCTAATCCGTGTCCAAAGATGATGAACACTCCCCGGCCCTAATGCGGCACGTGCACGGCAGTAGTGCCATGTTGCGATGGCCAAAAATATCGGACTCTACACTGCCCTACGACGACACGTTAGTGCCTTTACAACTTAATTCAACTTCCGCTCAAATCAGTGGCCAAAGATGGCGAATAGTCTATAGACCTTCCGCGGCACGTCCGAGGCTGTAGTGCCGCGTTGCGGTGCCCCAAAATGTCAGACTCTACACTGCCCTACTAGACTCTACCAGAGACTTAAGTTCTCAGTTGCGCTTCCGCTTAAATCAGTGGCTAAAGATGGCGGACAGTCTATAGCCCTACTGCGGCACGTCCGCGGCTGTAATGCTGAGCAGTGGTGGCTAAAATGGCAGGATACTACACTGCCCTACTACTACACGCCAGTGCCTTTTCTCCTCAGTTCGGCTTCCAATCTAACTAATGGAAAAAGATGGCGGACACTCCATGGCCCTTTTGCGGCAGGTGTAAGCTGAAGTGCCACGTTGTGTTGCCCCAAAATATCGGACTCTACTCTGTCCTACTACTACACGTCAGTGCCTTTACTCCTCAGTTCGGCTTCCGCTCTAATCCCTGGCCAAAGATGGCGAACACTCCCCGGCCCTAATGCGGCACATCACGGCTGTAGTGCCGTGTTGCGGTGGCCCAAAATGGCGGACACTTCACTGCCCTACTACGACACGCCAGTTCCTTTACTCCTCAGTTCGGCTTTCGCTTAAATCAGTGGTTAAATATAGCGGACCCTCCATGGCCCTACTGCAGCACGTCCGCGGCTGTAGTGCCGCGATGCAGTGCCCCAAAATGTCGGACTCTACACTGCCCTACTACTACACGCCAGTGCCTTTTCTCCTCAGATCTGCTTCCGCTCTAAATAGTGGAAAACGAAGTCGGACACTCCATGGCCCTTCGGCGGACGTGCGCTGCTGAAGTGCCGCGTTGCAGTGGCCTAACATGTCGGACGCAACACTGTCCGACTACGACACGCCAGTGCCTTTACTCCTCAGTTCGGCTTCCGCTCTAATCAGTGGCCAAAAATGGCGGACACTCCATGGCCCTACTGCGGCACGTAATAGGCTGTTGTGCCGCGTTGCGGTGGCCCGAAATGGCGGACACTACACTGCCCTACTAGACTCTACCAAAGACTTAAGTTCTCAGTTGCGCTTCCGCTTAAATCAGAGGCCAAATATGGCGGACCCTCCATGGCCCTACTGCGGCAAGCGCGCGGCTGTAGTGTCGCGTTGCGTTGCCCCAAAATATCGGACTCTACACTGCCCTACTACGACACGCCATTTCCTTTACTCCTCAGTAGGGCTTCCGCTTAAATCAGTGGCTAAAGATGGCGGACAGTCTATAGCCCTACTGCGGCACGTCCGCGGCTGTAGTGCTGCGTAGCTGTGGCCAAAATGACAGGATACTACACTGCCCTTCTACTACACGCCAGTGCATTTTCTCCTCAGTTCGGCTTCCGCTCTAATTAATGGCCAAAGATGGCGGACAGTCTATAGCCCTACTGCGGCACGTCCGTGGCTGTAGTGTCGCGTTGCGTTGCCACAAAATGGCGGACTCTACACTGCCCTACTACGACACGCCAGTGCCTTTACTCCTCAGCAGGGCTTCCGCTCTTATCCGGAACCAAAGATGGCGAACACTCCCCGGCACTACTTCGGCGCGCGCGTGGCAGTAGTGCTGCGTTGCGGTGGCCCAAAATGGTGGACACAACACTACCCTACTAGACTGTACCATAAACTTAAGTTCTCAGTTGCGCTTCCGCTTTAATCTATAGCCAAATATGGCGGACCCTCCATGGCCCTTCTGCGGCACGTGCGTGGCTGTAGTGCCACGTTGCAGTGGCCCAAAATGTCGGACTCTACACTGGCTTACTACGGCACGCCAGTGCCTTTACTCCTCAGTTGGGATTCCGCTCTAATCAGTGGATAAAGATGGCGGACACTCCACGGCCCTTCTGCGGCACGTGCGTGGCTGTAGTGCCACGTTGCAGTGGCCCAAAATGTCTGACTCTACACTACCTTACTACGACATGCCAGTGCCTTTACTGCTCAGTTGGGATTCAGCTCAAATCAGTTTCCAAAGATGGCGAACGCTCCCCGGACCTACTGCGGCACGTGCACGGCTGTAGTGCCGCGTTGCAGTGGCCCAACAAGTCGGACGCTACACTGCCCGACTACGATACGCCCGTGCCTTTACTCCTCAGTTCGGCTTATGCTCTAATCAGTGGCTAAAGATGGCGGACAGTCTATAGCCTTACTGCGGCACGTCCGCGACTGTAGTGTCGCGTTGCAGTGCCCAAAAATGGCGGACTCTACACTGCCTTACTGTGACACGCGAGTGCCTTTACTCCTCAGTTAAGCTTCCACTACAATCCGTGGCCAAAGATGGCGGATACTCCACGGCCCAACTGTGGCACGTGCGTGGCTGTAGGGCAGCGTTGCGGTGGCCCAAAATGGCGGACACAACACTATCCTGCTAGACTCTACGAAAGACATGTTCTCAGTTGCGCTTCCGCTTTAATCTGTGGCCAAATATGGCGGACCCTCCGTGGCCCTTCTTCGGCACGTGCGCGGCTTTACTGCCGCGTTGCGTTGCCCCAAAATATCGGACTCTACACTGCCCTACTACTACACGTCAGTGCCTTTACTCCTCAGTTCGGCTTCCGCTCTAATTAATGGCCAAAGATGGCGGACAGTCTATAGCCCTACTGCGTCACGTCCGCGGCTGTAGTGTCGCGTTGCGGTTCTCTAAAATGGCGGACTCTACACTGCCCTACTACGACACGCCTGTGCCTTTACTCCTCAGTTGAGCTTCCGCTCTTATCCATTACCAAAGAAGGCGGACATTCCATAGCCCTACTGCGGCACGTCCGCGGCTGAAGTGCCGTGTTGCGGTGCCCCAAAATAGCGGACTCTACACTGCCCTACTGCGACACACCTGTTCCTTTATTCCTCAGTTGGGCTTCCGCTTAAATCAGTGGCTAAAGATGGCGGACAGTCTATAGCCCTACTGCGGCACGTCCACAGCTGTAGTGCTGAGCAGTGGTGGCCAAAATGGCAGGATACTACACTGCCCTACTACTACACGCCAGTGCCTTTTCTCCTCAGTTCGGCTTCCAATCTAACTAATGGAAAAAGATGGCGGACACTCCATGGCCCTTCAGCGGCACGTGTAAGCTGTAGCGCCGCGTAGCGCGGCCTAACATATCGGACGCAACACTGCCCGACTACGACACGCCTGTGGCTTTACTCCTCAGTTCGGCTTCCGCTCTAATTAATGGCCAAAGATGGCGAACAGTCTATAGCCCTACTGCGGCACGTCCGAGGCTGTAGTGTCGCGTTGCGTTGCCCCAAAATGGAGGACTCTACACTGCCCTACTACGACACACCAGTGCCTTTACTCCTCATCAGGGCTTCCGCTCTTATCCGGGACCAAATATGGCGAACACTCCCCGGCCCTAATGCGGCACTTGCACGGCTGAAGTGCCGCGTTGCAGTGGCCCAACATGTCGGACGCAACACTGTCCGACTACGACACGCCCCAGTGCCTTTACTCCTCAGTTCGGCTTCCGCTCTAATTAGTGGCCAAAAATGGAGGACACTCCACGGCCCTACTGCGGCACGTAATAGGCTGTTGTGCCGCGTTGCGGTGGCCCGAAATGGCGGACACTACACTGCCCTACTAGACTCTACCAAAGACTTAAGTTCTCAGTTGCGCTTCCGCTTAAATCAGAGGCCAAATATGGCGGACCCTCCATGGCCCTACTGCGGCAAGCGCGCGGCTGTAGTGTCGCGTTGCGTTGCCCCAAAATATCGGACTCTACACTGCCCTACTACGACACGCCTGTTCCTTTACTCCTCAGTAGGGCTTCCGCTTAAATCAGTGGCTAAAGATGGCGGACAGTCTATAGCCCTACTGCGGCACGTCTGCGGCTGTAGTGCCACGTTGCGGTGCCCCTAAATGGCGGACTCTACACTGCCCTACAACGACACGCCTGTGGCTTTACTCCTCAGATGAGCTTCCGCTCTAATCAGTGGCCAAAGATGGCGGACACTCCATAGCCCTACAGCAGCTCGTCCGCGACTGTAGTGTCGCGTTGCGGTGCCCCAAAATAATGGACTCTACACTGCCCTGCAACGAAACGCCTGTGCTTTTTCTCCTCAGTTGAGCTTCCGCTCTAATCCGTGGCCAAAGATGGCGAACACTCCCCGGCTCTATTTCGGCACGTGCACGGCTGCAGTGCCGCGTTGCGGTGGCCCAAAATATCGGACTATACACTGTCCTACTACTACACGCCTGTGCCTTTACTCTTCAGTTCGGCTTCCACTCTAATTAGTGGCAAAAAATGGCGGACAGTCCATAGCCCTACTTCGGCGCGTGCACGGCTGTAGTGCCGTGTTGCGATTGCCCAAAAGGGCGGACACAGCACTGCCCTACTACTACACGCCAGTGCCTTTTCTCCTCAGTTCGGCTTCCGCTCTAAATAGTGGAAAAAGATGTCGGACACTCCATGGCCCTTCAGCGGCACGTGCGCTGTTGAAGTGCCGCGTTGCAGTGGCCCAACATGTCGGACGCAACACTGTCCGACTAAGACACGCCAGTGCCTTTACTCCTCAGTTCGGCCTCTGCTCGAATCAATGGTCAAAAATGGCGGACACTCCACGGCCCTACTGCTGCACGTGCGTGGCTGTAGTGCCGCGTTGCGGTGGCCCAAAAGGGCGGACACTGCACTGCCCTTCTAGACTCTACCAAAGACTTAAGTTCTCAATTGCGCTTCCGCTTTAATCAGCTCCCAAATATGGCGGCACCTTCTTGACCCGAATGCGGCAAGCGCGCGGCTGTAGTGCTGCGTAGTGGTGGCCAAAATGACAGGATACTACACTGCCATACTACTACACGCCAGTGCCTTTTCTCCTCAGTTCTGCTTCCACTCTAACTAATGGAAAAAGATGTCGGACACTCCATGGCCCTTCAGCGGCACGTGCGCTGCTAAAGTGCCGCGTTGCAGTGGCCCAAAATGGCGTACTCCACACTGCCCGACTACGACACGCCAGTGCCTTTACTCCACAGTTCGGCTTCCGCTCTAATCAGTGGCCAAAGATGGCGGACACTCCTTGGCCCTTCAGCGGCACGTGCGCTGCTGAAGTGCCACGTAGTGTTGTCCCAAAATATCGGACTCTACACTGCCCTAAGACGACACGTTAGTGCCTTTACTCCTTAAATCGACTTCCGCTCAAATCAGTGGCCAAAGATGGCGAATAGTCTATAGACCTTCTGCGGCACGTCCACGGCTGTAGTGCCGCGTTGCGGTGCCCCAAAATGGCGGACACTTCACTGCCCTACTACGACACGCCATTGCCTTTACTCCTCAGCAGGGCTTCCGCTCTTATCCGGGACCAAAGATGGCGAACACTCCCCGGCACTACTTCGGCGCGCGCGTGGCTGTAGTGCTGCGTTGCGGTGGCCCAAAATGGTGGACACAACACTACCCTACTAGACCGTACCATAAACTTAAGTTCTCAGTTGCGCTTCCGCTTTAATCTATAGCCAAATATGGCGGACCCTCCATGGCCCTTCTGCGGCACGTGCGTGGCTTTATTGCCGCGTTGCGGTGGCCCAACATGTCGGACGCTACACTGCCCGACTACGACACGCCTGTGCCTTTACTCCTCAGTTCGGCTTCTGCTCTAATCAGTGTCTAACGATGGCGGACGGTCTATTGCCCTACTGCGGCACGTGTGTGGCTGTAGTGCCACGTTGCAGTGGCCCAAAATGTCGGACTCTACACTGGCTTACTACGGCACGCCAGTGCCTTTACTCCTCAGTTGGGATTCCGCTCTAATCAGTGGATAAAGATGGCGGACACTCCACGGCCCTTCTGCGGCACGTGCGTGGCTGTAGTGCCACGTTGCAGTGGCCCAAAATGTCGGACTCTACACTACCTTACTACGACATGCCAGTGCCTTTACTGCTCAGTTGGGATTCAGCTCAAATCAGTTTCCAAAGATGGCGAACGCTCCCCGGAGCTACTGCGGCACGTGCACGGCTGTAGTGTCGCGTTGCAGTGCCCAAAAATGGCGGACTCTACACTGCCTTACTGTGACACGCGAGTGCCTTTACTCCTCAGTTAAGCTTCCACTACAATCCGTGGCCAAAGATGGCGGATACTCCACGGCAAAACTGTGGCACGTGCGTGGCTGTAGGGCCGCGTTGCGGTGGCCCAAAATGGCGGACACAACACTGTCCTGCTAGACTCTACCAAAGACATGTTCTCAGTTGCGCTTCAGCTTTAATCTGTGGCCAAATATGGCGGACCCTCCGTTGCCCTTCTTCGGCACGTGCGCGGCTTTATTGCCGCGTTGCGTTGCCCCAAAATATCGGACTCTACACTGCCCTACTACTACACGTCAGTGCCTTTACTCCTCAGTTCGGCTTCCGCTCTAATTAATGGCCAAAGATGGCGGACAGTCTATAGCCCTACTGCGTCACGTCCGCGGCTGTAGTGTCGCGTTGCGGTTCTCTAAAATGGCGGACTCTACACTGCCCTACTACGACACACCTGTTCCTTTATTCCTCAGTTGGGCTTCCGCTTAAATCAGTGGCTAAAGATGGCGGACAGTCTATAGCCCTACTGCGGCACGTCCGCAGCTGTAGTGCTGAGCAGTGGTGGCCAAAATGGCAGGATACTACACAGCCCTACTACTACACGCCAGTGCCTTTTCTCCTCAGTTCGGCTTCCAATCTAACTAATGGAAAAAGATGGCGGACACTCCATGGCCCTTCAGCGGCACGTGTAAGCTGTAGCGCCACGTAGCGCGGCCTAACATGTCGGACGCAACACTGCCCGACTACGACACGCCTGTGGCTTTACTCCTCAGTTGGGCTTCCGCTCTAATCCGTGTCCAAAGATGGCGATCACTCCCCGGCCATAATGCGGCACGTGCACGACAGTAGTGCCGTGTTGCGATATCCCAAAATATCGGACTCTACACTGCCCTACTACTACACGCCATTGCCTTTTCTCCTCAGATCTGCTTCCGCTCTAAATAGTGGAAAAAGATGTCGGACACTCCATGGCCCTTCGGCGGACGTGCGCTGCTGAAGTGCCGCGTTGCAGTGGCCCAACATGTCGGACGCAACACTGTCCGACTACGACACGCCAGTGCCTTTACTCCTCAGTTCGGCTTCCGCTCTAATCAGTGGCCAAATATGGCGGACCCTCCATGGCCCTTCTTCGGCACGTGTGCGGAGTTATAGCCGCGTTGCGAGGGCCAAAATGGCAGGAAATTACACTGCCCTACTACGACACGCCAGTGCCTTTACTCCTCAGTAGGGCTTCCGCTCTAATCCGTGGCCAAAGATGGCGAACACTACCGCCCCCTAATGCCGCACGTGCACTGCTGCAGTGCCGCGTTGCAGTGGCGGAAATGGCAGGAAACTACACTGCCCAACTACTACACGCCAGTGCCATTACTCCTCAGTTCGGCTTCCTCTCTAAATAGTGGAAAAATATGGCGGACAGTCTATAGCCGTTCTGCGGCACGTCTGCGGTTGTAGTTCCGCGATTCGGAGCCCCAAAATGGCGGACTCTTCACAGCCCTACTACGACACGCCTGTGCCTTCACTCCTCAGTTTCGCTTCCGCTCTAATCCGTGGCCAAAGTTGGCGGAGCCTCCATGGCCCTACTGCGCCAAGTGTGCGGCTTTACAGCCACGTTGCGTCCGCCAAATTGTCAGACTCTTCGCTGTCCTACTACGACACGCCAGTCCCTTAACCCCTCAATTGGGCTTTCGCTCTAATCCGTAGCCAAAGATTGCGGACACTCCACGGTCCTATTGCGGTTTGTGCGTAGCTGAAGTGCCGCGTTGCAGTGGCCAAAATGGTGGAAATTACACTGCCCTACTACGACACGCGAGTGCCTTTACTCCTCAGGTCGGCTTCCGCCCTATCATTTGCCAAAGATGGCGGACACTCCATAGCTCTAATGCTGCAAGTGCACGGCTGTAAAGCCGCGTTGCGGTGGCCAAAATGGCTGGAAACTACACTGCCCTATTTCTACACGCCTAGCCTTTACTCCTCAGTTCGACTTCCGTTCAAATTAGTGACCATAGAAGGCGGACACTCAATGGCCCTATTGCGGCACATGCGATGCTGTAGTGCCGCGTTGCGGTTTCCCGAAATGTCGGACTCTACACTGCCCTACTACGACACACCAGTACCTTTACTCCTCAGTTCGGCTTCCGCTATAAATAGTGGAAAAAGATGGCGGACACTCCAAGGCCCTTCAGCGGCACGAGCACGGCTGTAGCGCCGCGTTGCGGAGGCCAGAATGGCAGGAAACTACACTGCCCTACTACAGCACACCAGTGCCTTTATTCCTCAGTTGGGCTTTCGCTCTAATCCGTTGCCAAAGATGGCGGACACTCCATAGCTCAAATGCGGCACGTCCGCGGCTGTAGTGCCGCGTTGCAGTGGCCATAATGGCGGAAACTACACTGCCCGACTACGGCACGCGAGTGCCTTTACTCCTCAGGTCGGCTTCCGCCCTAATCAGTGGCCAAATATGGCGGACCCTCCATGGCCCTACTGCGGCACATGTGCGGCTTTATAGCCGCGTTGCGGGGGCCAAAATGGCAGGAAATTACACTGTACTACTACGACTCGCCAGTGTCTTTACTCCTTAGTTGGGCTTCCGCTCTAATCCGTGGCCAAAGATGGCGAATACTCCCGCCCCCTAATGCCGCACGTGCACGGCTGTAGCGCCGCGTTGCAGTGGCGAAAATGGCAGGAAACTGCACTGCCCAACTACTACACGCCAGTGCCTTTACTCCTCTGTTCGGCTTCCGCTCTAAATAGTGGAAAAAGATGGCAGACACTCCATGGCCCTTCAGCGGCACGTGCACGGCTGTAGCGCCGCGTTTCGGTGGACCAACATGTCGGACTCTTCCCAGCCCTACTACCACACGCCTGTGCCTTTACTCCTCAGTTCGGCTTCCGCTCTAATCTGTGACCAAAGAAGGCGGACACTCTATGGCATTTCTGCGGCACCTGAGCGGCTGTAGTGCCGCTTTGCGGTAGTCCATAATGTCGGATTCTGCACTGCCCAACTATGACACGACAGTGCCTTTACTCCTAAGTTGGGCTTCCGCACCACTCCGTGGCCAAAGATGGCGAACAGTCTATGGCCCTAGTGCGGCAGGTCCGCGGCTGTAGTGCCGCGTTGCGGTGGCCCAAAATGTCGGACTCTACACTGCCCTACTACGACACGCCTGTGCCTTTACTCCTCAGTTCGGCTTCCGCTCTAATCTGTGACCAAAAAAGGCGGACACTCTATGGCATTTCTGCTGCACGTGCACGGCTGTAGTGCCGCGTTGCGGTGGCCAAAATGGCAGGAAACTACACTGCCATATTTCTACACGCCAGTGCCTTCACTCCTCATTTTGGCTTCCAATCTAATCTGTGACCAAAGAAGGCGGACACTCTATGGCATTTCTGCGGCAGATGCGCGACTGTAGTGCCGCGTTGCGGTGGCCCAAAATGTCGGACTCTACACTGCCCTACTACGACACACCAGTGCCTTTACTCCTCTGTTCGGCTTCCGCTCTAAATAGTGGAAAAAGATGGCAGACACTCCATGGCCCTTCAGCGACACGTGCACGGCTGTAGCGCCGCGTTTCCGTGGACCAACATGTCGGACTCTTCCCAGCCCTACTACCACACGCCTGTGCCTTTACTCCTCAGTTCGGCTTCCAATCTAATCTGTGACCAAAGAAGGCGGACACTCTATGGCATTTCTGCGGCACGTGCGCGGCTGTAGGGCCGCTTTGCGGTAGTCCAAAATGTCGGATTCTGCACTGCCCAACTACGACATGACAGTGCCTTTACTCCTCAGTTGGGCTTCCGCACCACTCCGTGGCCAAAGATGGCGAACAGTCTATGGCCATACAGCAGCACGTCCGCGACTGTAGTGCCGCGGTGCGGTGGCCCAAAATGTCGGACTATACACTGCCCTACCACGACACGCAAGTGTCTTTACTCTTCAGTTCGGCTTCCGCTCTAATTTGTGGCCAAAGTTGGCGGACAATCCATAGCCTTACCGCGGCACATGCACGGCTGTAGTGTCACGTTGCGGTGGCCCAAAATATCGGACTCTACTCTGCCCTACTACGACACGCCTGTGCCTTTACTCCTCAGTTGAGCTTCCGCTCTTATCCGTTTTCCAAAGATGGCGGACATTCCATAGCCCTACTGCGGCACGTCCGCGGCTGTAGTGCCGTGTTGCGGTGCCCCAAAATAGCGGACTCTACACTGCCCTACTGCGACACGCCTGTTCCTTTACTCCTCAGTTGGGCTTCCGCTTAAATCAGTGGCTAAAGATGGCGGACAGTCTATAGCCCTACTGCGGCACGTCCGCGGCAGTAGTGTCGCGTTGCGGTGCCCTAAAATGGCGGACTCTACACTGCCCTACTACGACACGCCTGTGGCTTTACTCCTCAGTAGGGCTTCCGCTCTAATCCGTGTCCAAAGATGATGAACACTCCCCGGCCCTAATGCGGCACGTGCACGGCAGTAGTGCCATGTTGCGATGGCCAAAAATATCGGACTCTACACTGCCCTACGACGACACGTTAGTGCCTTTACAACTTAATTCAACTTCCGCTCAAATCAGTGGCCAAAGATGGCGAATAGTCTATAGACCTTCCGCGGCACGTCCGAGGCTGTAGTGCCGCGTTGCGGTGCCCCAAAATGTCAGACTCTACACTGCCCTACTAGACTCTACCAGAGACTTAAGTTCTCAGTTGCGCTTCCGCTTAAATCAGTGGCCTAATATGGCGGACACTCCATAGCCCTACAGCAGCACGTCCGCGACTGTAGTGCCGCGGTGCGGTGGCTCAAAATGTCGGACTATACACTGCCCTACTACTACACGCCAGCGCCTTTACTCTTCAGTTCGGCTTCCGCTCATATTAGTGGCCAAAGATGGCGGACAGTCTATAGCCCTTCTGCGTCACGTCCGCGGCAGTAGTGTCGCGTTGCGGTGCCCTAAAATGGCGGACTCTACACTGCCCTACTACGACACGCCTGTGCCTTTACTCCTCAGTTGAGCTTCTGCTCTTATCCGTTACCAAAGATGGCGGACATTCCATAGCCCTACTGCGGCACGTCCGCGGCTGTAGTGCCGTGTTGCGGTGCCCCAAAATAGCGGACTCTACACTGCCCTACTGCGACACGCCTGTTCCTTTACTCCTCAGTTGGGCTTCCGCTTAAATCAGTGGCTAAAGATGGCGGACAGTCTATAGCCCTACTGCGGCACGTCCGCGGCTGTAATGCTGAGCAGTGGTGGCTAAAATGGCAGGATACTACACTGCCCTACTACTACACGCCAGTGCCTTTTCTCCTCAGTTCGGCTTCCAATCTAACTAATGGAAAAAGATGGCGGACACTCCATGGCCCTTTTGCGGCAGGTGTAAGCTGAAGTGCCACGTTGTGTTGCCCCAAAATATCGGACTCTACTCTGTCCTACTACTACACGTCAGTGCCTTTACTCCTCAGTTCGGCTTCCGCTCTAATCCCTGGCCAAAGATGGCGAACACTCCCCGGCCCTAATGCGGCACATCACGGCTGTAGTGCCGTGTTGCGGTGGCCCAAAATGGCGGACACTTCACTGCCCTACTACGACACGCCAGTTCCTTTACTCCTCAGTTCGGCTTTCGCTTAAATCAGTGGTTAAATATAGCGGACCCTCCATGGCCCTACTGCAGCACGTCCGCGGCTGTAGTGCCGCGATGCAGTGCCCCAAAATGTCGGACTCTACACTGCCCTACTACTACACGCCAGTGCCTTTTCTCCTCAGATCTGCTTCCGCTCTAAATAGTGGAAAACGAAGTCGGACACTCCATGGCCCTTCGGCGGACGTGCGCTGCTGAAGTGCCGCGTTGCAGTGGCCTAACATGTCGGACGCAACACTGTCCGACTACGACACGCCAGTGCCTTTACTCCTCAGTTCGGCTTCCGCTCTAATCAGTGGCCAAAAATGGCGGACACTCCACGGCCCTACTGCGGCACGTAATAGGCTGTTGTGCCGCGTTGCGGTGGCCCGAAATGGCGGACACTACACTGCCCTACTAGACTCTACCAAAGACTTAAGTTCTCAGTTGCGCTTCCGCTTAAATCAGAGGCCAAATATGGCGGACCCTCCATGGCCCTACTGCGGCAAGCGCGCGGCTGTAGTGTCGCGTTGCGTTGCCCCAAAATATCGGACTCTACACTGCCCTACTACGACACGCCATTTCCTTTACTCCTCAGTAGGGCTTCCGCTTAAATCAGTGGCTAAAGATGGCGGACAGTCTATAGCCCTACTGCGGCACGTCCGCGGCTGTAGTGCTGCGTAGCTGTGGCCAAAATGACAGGATACTACACTGCCCTACTACTACACGCCAGTGCATTTTCTCCTCAGTTCGGCTTCCGCTCTAATTAATGGCCAAAGATGGCGGACAGTCTATAGCCCTACTGCAGCACGTCCGTGGCTGTAGTGTCGCGTTGCGTTGCCACAAAATGGCGGACTCTACACTGCCCTACTACGACACGCCAGTGCCTTTACTCCTCAGCAGGGCTTCCGCTCTTATCCGGAACCAAAGATGGCGAACACTCCCCGGCACTACTTCGGCGCGCGCGTGGCAGTAGTGCTGCGTTGCGGTGGCCCAAAATGGTGGACACAACACTACCCTACTAGACTGTACCATAAACTTAAGTTCTCAGTTGCGCTTCCGCTTTAATCTATAGCCAAATATGGCGGACCCTCCATGGCCCTTCTGCGGCACGTGCGTGGCTGTAGTGCCACGTTGCAGTGGCCCAAAATGTCGGACTCTACACTGGCTTACTACGGCACGCCAGTGCCTTTACTCCTCAGTTGGGATTCCGCTCTAATCAGTGGATAAAGATGGCGGACACTCCACGGCCCTTCTGCGGCACGTGCGTGGCTGTAGTGCCACGTTGCAGTGGCCCAAAATGTCTGACTCTACACTACCTTACTACGACATGCCAGTGCCTTTACTGCTCAGTTGGGATTCAGCTCAAATCAGTTTCCAAAGATGGCGAACGCTCCCCGGACCTACTGCGGCACGTGCACGGCTGTAGTGCCGCGTTGCAGTGGCCCAACAAGTCGGACGCTACACTGCCCGACTACGATACGCCCGTGCCTTTACTCCTCAGTTCGGCTTATGCTCTAATCAGTGGCTAAAGATGGCGGACAGTCTATAGCCTTACTGCGGCACGTCCGCGACTGTAGTGTCGCGTTGCAGTGCCCAAAAATGGCGGACTCTACACTGCCTTACTGTGACACGCGAGTGCCTTTACTCCTCAGTTAAGCTTCCACTACAATCCGTGGCCAAAGATGGCGGATACTCCACGGCCCAACTGTGGCACGTGCGTGGCTGTAGGGCAGCGTTGCGGTGGCCCAAAATGGCGGACACAACACTGTCCTGCTAGACTCTACGAAAGACATGTTCTCAGTTGCGCTTCCGCTTTAATCTGTGGCCAAATATGGCGGACCCTCCGTGGCCCTTCTTCGGCACGTGCGCGGCTTTACTGCCGCGTTGCGTTGCCCCAAAATATCGGACTCTACACTGCCCTACTACTACACGTCAGTGCCTTTACTCCTCAGTTCGGCTTCCGCTCTAATTAATGGCCAAAGATGGCGGACAGTCTATAGCCCTACTGCGTCACGTCCGCGGCTGTAGTGTCGCGTTGCGGTTCTCTAAAATGGCGGACTCTACACTGCCCTACTACGACACGCCTGTGCCTTTACTCCTCAGTTGAGCTTCCGCTCTTATCCATTACCAAAGAAGGCGGACATTCCATAGCCCTACTGCGGCACGTCCGCGGCTGAAGTGCCGTGTTGCGGTGCCCCAAAATAGCGGACTCTACACTGCCCTACTGCGACACACCTGTTCCTTTATTCCTCAGTTGGGCTTCCGCTTAAATCAGTGGCTAAAGATGGCGGACAGTCTATAGCCCTACTGCGGCACGTCCACAGCTGTAGTGCTGAGCAGTGGTGGCCAAAATGGCAGGATACTACACTGCCCTACTACTACACGCCAGTGCCTTTTCTCCTCAGTTCGGCTTCCAATCTAACTAATGGAAAAAGATGGCGGACACTCCATGGCCCTTCAGCGGCACGTGTAAGCTGTAGCGCCGCGTAGCGCGGCCTAACATATCGGACGCAACACTGCCCGACTACGACACGCCTGTGGCTTTACTCCTCAGTTCGGCTTCCGCTCTAATTAATGGTCAAAGATGGCGAACAGTCTATAGCCCTACTGCGGCACGTCCGAGGCTGTAGTGTCGCGTTGCGTTGCCCCAAAATGGAGGACTCTACACTGCCCTACTACGACACACCAGTGCCTTTACTCCTCATCAGGGCTTCCGCTCTTATCCGGGACCAAATATGGCGAACACTCCCCGGCCCTAATGCGGCACTTGCACGGCTGAAGTGCCGCGTTGCAGTGGCCCAACATGTCGGACGCAACACTGTCCGACTACGACACGCCCCAGTGCCTTTACTCCTCAGTTCGGCTTCCGCTCTAATTAGTGGCCAAAAATGGAGGACACTCCACGGCCCTACTGCGGCACGTAATAGGCTGTTGTGCCGCGTTGCGGTGGCCCGAAATGGCGGACACTACACTGCCCTACTAGACTCTACCAAAGACTTAAGTTCTCAGTTGCGCTTCCGCTTAAATCAGAGGCCAAATATGGCGGACCCTCCATGGCCCTACTGCAGCAAGCGCGCGGCTGTAGTGTCGCGTTGCGTTGCCCCAAAATATCGGACTCTACACTGCCCTACTACGACACGCCTGTTCCTTTACTCCTCAGTAGGGCTTCCGCTTAAATCAGTGGCTAAAGATGGCGGACAGTCTATAGCCCTACTGCGGCACGTCTGCGGCTGTAGTGCCACGTTGCGGTGCCCCTAAATGGCGGACTCTACACTGCCCTACAACGACACGCCTGTGGCTTTACTCCTCAGATGAGCTTCCGCTCTAATCAGTGGCCAAAGATGGCGGACACTCCATAGCCCTACAGCAGCTCGTCCGCGACTGTAGTGTCGCGTTGCGGTGCCCCAAAATAATGGACTCTACACTGCCCTACAACGAAACGCCTGTGCTTTTTCTCCTCAGTTGAGCTTCCGCTCTAATCCGTGGCCAAAGATGGCGAACACTCCCCGGCTCTATTTCGGCACGTGCACGGCTGCAGTGCCGCGTTGCGGTGGCCCAAAATATCGGACTATACACTGTCCTACTACTACACGCCTGTGCCTTTACTCTTCAGTTCGGCTTCCACTCTAATTAGTGGCAAAAAATGGCGGACAGTCCATAGCCCTACTTCGGCGCGTGCACGGCTGTAGTGCCGTGTTGCGATTGCCCAAAAGGGCGGACACAGCACTGCCCTACTACTACACGCCAGTGCCTTTTCTCCTCAGTTCGGCTTCCGCTCTAAATAGTGGAAAAAGATGTCGGACACTCCATGGCCCTTCAGCGGCACGTGCGCTGTTGAAGTGCCGCGTTGCAGTGGCCCAACATGTCGGACGCAACACTGTCCGACTAAGACACGCCAGTGCCTTTACTCCTCAGTTCGGCCTCTGCTCGAATCAATGGTCAAAAATGGCGGACACTCCACGGCCCTACTGCTGCACGTGCGTGGCTGTAGTGCCGCGTTGCGGTGGCCCAAAAGGGCGGACACTGCACTGCCCTTCTAGACTCTACCAAAGACTTAAGTTCTCAATTGCGCTTCCGCTTTAATCAGCTCCCAAATATGGCGGCAACTTCTTGACCCGAATGCGGCAAGCGCGCGGCTGTAGTGCTGCGTAGTGGTGGCCAAAATGACAGGATACTACACTGCCATACTACTACACGCCAGTGCCTTTTCTCCTCAGTTCTGCTTCCACTCTAACTAATGGAAAAAGATGTCGGACACTCCATGGCCCTTCAGCGGCACGTGCGCTGCTAAAGTGCCGCGTTGCAGTGGCCCAAAATGGCGTACTCCACACTGCCCGACTACGACACGCCAGTGCCTTTACTCCACAGTTCGGCTTCCGCTCTAATCAGTGGCCAAAGATGGCGGACACTCCTTGGCCCTTCAGCGGCACGTGCGCTGCTGAAGTGCCACGTAGTGTTGCCCCAAAATATCGGACTCTACACTGCCCTAAGACGACACGTTAGTGCCTTTACTCCTTAAATCGACTTCCGCTCAAATCAGTGGCCAAAGATGGCGAATAGTCTATAGACCTTCTGCGGCACGTCCGCGGCTGTAGTGCCGCGTTGCGGTGCCCCAAAATGGCGGACACTTCACTGCCCTACTACGACACGCCATTGCCTTTACTCCTCAGCAGGGCTTCCGCTCTTATCCGGGACCAAAGATGGCGAACACTCCCCGGCACTACTTCGGCGCGCGCGTGGCTGTAGTGCTGCGTTGCGGTGGCCCAAAATGGTGGACACAACACTACCCTACTAGACCGTACCATAAACTTAAGTTCTCAGTTGCGCTTCCGCTTTAATCTATAGCCAAATATGGCGGACCCTCCATGGCCCTTCTGCGGCACGTGCGTGGCTTTATTGCCGCGTTGCGGTGGCCCAACATGTCGGACGCTACACTGCCCGACTACGACACGCCTGTGCCTTTACTCCTCAGTTCGGCTTCTGCTCTAATCAGTGTCTAACGATGGCGGACGGTCTATTGCCCTACTGCGGCACGTGTGTGGCTGTAGTGCCACGTTGCAGTGGCCCAAAATGTCGGACTCTACACTGGCTTACTACGGCACGCCAGTGCCTTTACTCCTCAGTTGGGATTCCGCTCTAATCAGTGGATAAAGATGGCGGACACTCCACGGCCCTTCTGCGGCACGTGCGTGGCTGTAGTGCCACGTTGCAGTGGCCCAAAATGTCGGACTCTACACTACCTTACTACGACATGCCAGTGCCTTTACTGCTCAGTTGGGATTCAGCTCAAATCAGTTTCCAAAGATGGCGAACGCTCCCCGGAGCTACTGCGGCACGTGCACGGCTGTAGTGCCGCGTTGCAGTGGCCCAACAAGTCGGACGCTACACTGCCCGACTACGATACGCCCGTGCCTTTACTCCTCAGTTCGGCTTATGCTCTAATCAGTGGCTAAAGATGGCGGACAGTCTATAGCCCTACTGCGGCACGTCCGCGACTGTAGTGTCGCGTTGCAGTGCCCAAAAATGGCGGACTCTACACTGCCTTACTGTGACACGCGAGTGCCTTTACTCCTCAGTTAAGCTTCCACTACAATCCGTGGCCAAAGATGGCGGATACTCCACGGCAAAACTGTGGCACGTGCGTGGCTGTAGGGCCGCGTTGCGGTGGCCCAAAATGGCGGACACAACACTGTCCTGCTAGACTCTACCAAAGACATGTTCTCAGTTACGCTTCAGCTTTAATCTGTGGCCAAATATGGCGGACCCTCCGTTGCCCTTCTTCGGCACGTGCGCGGCTTTATTGCCGCGTTGCGTTGCCCCAAAATATCGGACTCTACACTGCCCTACTACTACACGTCAGTGCCTTTACTCCTCAGTTCGGCTTCCGCTCTAATTAATGGCCAAAGATGGCGGACAGTCTATAGCCCTACTGCGTCACGTCCGCGGCTGTAGTGTCGCGTTGCGGTTCTCTAAAATGGCGGACTCCACACTGCCCTACTACGACACACCTGTTCCTTTATTCCTCAGTTGGGCTTCCGCTTAAATCAGTGGCTAAAGATGGCGGACAGTCTATAGCCCTACTGCGGCACGTCCGCAGCTGTAGTGCTGAGCAGTGGTGGCCAAAATGGCAGGATACTACACAGCCCTACTACTACACGCCAGTGCCTTTTCTCCTCAGTTCGGCTTCCAATCTAACTAATGGAAAAAGATGGCGGACACTCCATGGCCCTTCAGCGGCACGTGTAAGCTGTAGCGCCACGTAGCGCGGCCTAACATGTCGGACGCAACACTGCCCGACTACGACACGCCTGTGGCTTTACTCCTCAGTTGGGCTTCCGCTCTAATCCGTGTCCAAAGATGGCGATCACTCCCCGGCCATAATGCGGCACGTGCACGACAGTAGTGCCGTGTTGCGATATCCCAAAATATCGGACTCTACACTGCCCTACTACTACACGCCATTGCCTTTTCTCCTCAGATCTGCTTCCGCTCTAAATAGTGGAAAAAGATGTCGGACACTCCATGGCCCTTCGGCGGACGTGCGCTGCTGAAGTGCCGCGTTGCAGTGGCCCAACATGTCGGACGCAACACTGTCCGACTACGACACGCCAGTGCCTTTACTCCTCAGTTCGGCTTCCGCTCTAATCAGTGGCCAAAAATGGCGGACACTCCACGGCCCTACTGCAGCACGTAATAGGATGTTGTGCCGCGTTGCGGTGGCCCGAAATGGCGGACACTACACTGCCCTACTAGACTCTACCAAATCTTAAGTTCTCAGTTGCGCTTCCGCTTAAATCAGAGGCCAAATATGGCGGACCCTCCATGGCCCTACTGCGGCACGTCCGCGGCTGTAGTGCTGCGTAGCTGTGGCCAAAATGACAGGATACTACACTGCCCTACTACTACACGCCAGTGCATTTTCTCCTCAGTTCTGCTTCCTCTCTAACTAATGGAAAAAGATGTCGGGCACTCCATGGCCCTTCAGCGGCACGTGCGCTGCTAAAGTGTCGCGTTGCAGTGGTCCAAAATGGCGTACTCTACACTGCCCGACTACGACACGCCAGTGCCTTTACTCCACAGTTCGGCTTCCGCTCTAATCAGTGGCCAAAGATGGCGGACACTCCACGGCCCTAATGCGGCACTTGCACGGCTGTAGTGCCGCGTTGCTGCGGCCCAACATGTCGGACGCAACACTGCCCGACTACGACACGCCAGTGGCTTTACTCCTCAGATGAGCTTCCACTCTAATCAGTGGCCAAAGATGGTGGACACTCCATAGTCCTACTGCGGCACGTCCGCGGCTGTAGTGCCGTGTTGCGGTGCCCCAAAATAGCGGACTCTACACTGCCCTACTGCGACACGCCTGTTCCTTTACTCCTCAGTTGGGCATCCGCTTAAATCAGTGGCTAAAGATGGCGGACAGTCTATAGCCCTACTGCGGCACGTCCGCGGCTGTAGTGCTGAGCAGTGGTGGCCAAAATGGCAGGATACTACACTGCCCTACTACTACACGCCAGTGCCTTTTCTCCTTAGTTCGGCTTCCAATCTAACTAATGGAAAAAGATGGCGGACATTCCATGGCCCTTCAGCGGCACGTGTAAGCTGTAGTGCCGCGTTGCTGCGGCCCAACATGTCGGACGCAACACTGCCCGACTACGACACGCCTGTGGCTTTACTCCTCAGTTGGGCTTCCGCTCTAATCCGTGTCCAAAGATGATGAACACTCCCCGGCCCTAATGCGGCACGTGCACGGCAATAGTGCCGTGTTGCGATGGCCCAAAATATCGGATTCTACACTGCCCTACTACGACACGCCTGTTCCTTTACTCCTCAGTAGGGCTTCCGCTTAAATCAGTGGCTAAAGATGGCGGACAGACTATAGCCCTACTGCGGCACGTCCGCGGCTGTAGTGCTGCGTAGTGGTGGCCAAAATGACTGGATACTACACTGCCCTACTACTACACGCCAGTGCCTTTTCTCCTCAGTTCTGCTTCCACTCTAACTAATGGAAAAATATGTCGGACACTCCATGGCCCTTCAGCGGCACGTGCGCTGCTAAAGTGCCGCGTTGTAGTGGCCCAAAATGGCGTACTCCACTCTGCCCGACTACGACACGCCAGTGCCTTTACTCCACAGTTCGGCTTACGCTCTAATCAGTGGCCAAAGATGGCGAACACTCCACGGCCCTACTGCGACACGTGCGTGGCTTTATTGCCCCGTTCCGGTGGAACAAAATATAGGACTCTTCACTGCCCTACTACTACACGTCAGTGCCTTTACTCCTCAGTTCGGCTTCCGCTCTAATTAATGGCCAAAGATGGCGGACAGTCTATAGCCCTACTGCGGCACGTCCGAGGCTGTAGTGTCGCGTTGCGTTGCCCCAAAATGGAGGACTCTACACTGCCCTACTGCGACACACCTGTTCCTTTATTCCTCAGTTGGGCTTCCGCTTAAATCAGTGGCTAAAGATGGCGGACAGTCTATAGCCCTACTGCGGCACGTCCACAGCTGTAGTGCTGAGCAGTGGTGGCCAAAATGGCAGGATACTACACTGCCCTACTACTACACGCCAGTGCCTTTTCTCCTCAGTTCGGCTTCCAATCTAACTAATGGAAAAAGATGGCGGACACTCCATGGCCCTTCAGCGGCACGTGTAAGCTGTAGCGCCGCGTAGCGCGGCCTAACATATCGGACGCAACACTGCCCGACTACGACACGCCTGTGGCTTTACTCCTCAGTTCGGCTTCCGCTCTAATTAATGGTCAAAGATGGCGAACAGTCTATAGCCCTACTGCGGCACGTCCGAGGCTGTAGTGTCGCGTTGCGTTGCCCCAAAATGGAGGACTCTACACTGCCCTACTACGACACACCAGTGCCTTTACTCCTCATCAGGGCTTCCGCTCTTATCCGGGACCAAATATGGCGAACACTCCCCGGCCCTAATGCGGCACTTGCACGGCTGAAGTGCCGCGTTGCAGTGGCCCAACATGTCGGACGCAACACTGTCCGACTACGACACGCCCCAGTGCCTTTACTCCTCAGTTCGGCTTCCGCTCTAATTAGTGGCCAAAAATGGAGGACACTCCACGGCCCTACTGCGGCACGTAATAGGCTGTTGTGCCGCGTTGCGGTGGCCCGAAATGGCGGACACTACACTGCCCTACTAGACTCTACCAAAGACTTAAGTTCTCAGTTGCGCTTCCGCTTAAATCAGAGGCCAAATATGGCGGACCCTCCATGGCCCTACTGCAGCAAGCGCGCGGCTGTAGTGTCGCGTTGCGTTGCCCCAAAATATCGGACTCTACACTGCCCTACTACGACACGCCTGTTCCTTTACTCCTCAGTAGGGCTTCCGCTTAAATCAGTGGCTAAAGATGGCGGACAGTCTATAGCCCTACTGCGGCACGTCTGCGGCTGTAGTGCCACGTTGCGGTGCCCCTAAATGGCGGACTCTACACTGCCCTACAACGACACGCCTGTGGCTTTACTCCTCAGATGAGCTTCCGCTCTAATCAGTGGCCAAAGATGGCGGACACTCCATAGCCCTACAGCAGCTCGTCCGCGACTGTAGTGTCGCGTTGCGGTGCCCCAAAATAATGGACTCTACACTGCCCTACAACGAAACGCCTGTGCTTTTTCTCCTCAGTTGAGCTTCCGCTCTAATCCGTGGCCAAAGATGGCGAACACTCCCCGGCTCTATTTCGGCACGTGCACGGCTGCAGTGCCGCGTTGCGGTGGCCCAAAATATCGGACTATACACTGTCCTACTACTACACGCCTGTGCCTTTACTCTTCAGTTCGGCTTCCACTCTAATTAGTGGCAAAAAATGGCGGACAGTCCATAGCCCTACTTCGGCGCGTGCACGGCTGTAGTGCCGTGTTGCGATTGCCCAAAAGGGCGGACACAGCACTGCCCTACTACTACACGCCAGTGCCTTTTCTCCTCAGTTCGGCTTCCGCTCTAAATAGTGGAAAAAGATGTCGGACACTCCATGGCCCTTCAGCGGCACGTGCGCTGTTGAAGTGCCGCGTTGCAGTGGCCCAACATGTCGGACGCAACACTGTCCGACTAAGACACGCCAGTGCCTTTACTCCTCAGTTCGGCCTCTGCTCGAATCAATGGTCAAAAATGGCGGACACTCCACGGCCCTACTGCTGCACGTGCGTGGCTGTAGTGCCGCGTTGCGGTGGCCCAAAAGGGCGGACACTGCACTGCCCTTCTAGACTCTACCAAAGACTTAAGTTCTCAATTGCGCTTCCGCTTTAATCAGCTCCCAAATATGGCGGCAACTTCTTGACCCGAATGCGGCAAGCGCGCGGCTGTAGTGCTGCGTAGTGGTGGCCAAAATGACAGGATACTACACTGCCATACTACTACACGCCAGTGCCTTTTCTCCTCAGTTCTGCTTCCACTCTAACTAATGGAAAAAGATGTCGGACACTCCATGGCCCTTCAGCGGCACGTGCGCTGCTAAAGTGCCGCGTTGCAGTGGCCCAAAATGGCGTACTCCACACTGCCCGACTACGACACGCCAGTGCCTTTACTCCACAGTTCGGCTTCCGCTCTAATCAGTGGCCAAAGATGGCGGACACTCCTTGGCCCTTCAGCGGCACGTGCGCTGCTGAAGTGCCACGTAGTGTTGCCCCAAAATATCGGACTCTACACTGCCCTAAGACGACACGTTAGTGCCTTTACTCCTTAAATCGACTTCCGCTCAAATCAGTGGCCAAAGATGGCGAATAGTCTATAGACCTTCTGCGGCACGTCCGCGGCTGTAGTGCCGCGTTGCGGTGCCCCAAAATGGCGGACACTTCACTGCCCTACTACGACACGCCATTGCCTTTACTCCTCAGCAGGGCTTCCGCTCTTATCCGGGACCAAAGATGGCGAACACTCCCCGGCACTACTTCGGCGCGCGCGTGGCTGTAGTGCTGCGTTGCGGTGGCCCAAAATGGTGGACACAACACTACCCTACTAGACCGTACCATAAACTTAAGTTCTCAGTTGCGCTTCCGCTTTAATCTATAGCCAAATATGGCGGACCCTCCATGGCCCTTCTGCGGCACGTGCGTGGCTTTATTGCCGCGTTGCGGTGGCCCAACATGTCGGACGCTACACTGCCCGACTACGACACGCCTGTGCCTTTACTCCTCAGTTCGGCTTCTGCTCTAATCAGTGTCTAACGATGGCGGACGGTCTATTGCCCTACTGCGGCACGTGTGTGGCTGTAGTGCCACGTTGCAGTGGCCCAAAATGTCGGACTCTACACTGGCTTACTACGGCACGCCAGTGCCTTTACTCCTCAGTTGGGATTCCGCTCTAATCAGTGGATAAAGATGGCGGACACTCCACGGCCCTTCTGCGGCACGTGCGTGGCTGTAGTGCCACGTTGCAGTGGCCCAAAATGTCGGACTCTACACTACCTTACTACGACATGCCAGTGCCTTTACTGCTCAGTTGGGATTCAGCTCAAATCAGTTTCCAAAGATGGCGAACGCTCCCCGGAGCTACTGCGGCACGTGCACGGCTGTAGTGCCGCGTTGCAGTGGCCCAACAAGTCGGACGCTACACTGCCCGACTACGATACGCCCGTGCCTTTACTCCTCAGTTCGGCTTATGCTCTAATCAGTGGCTAAAGATGGCGGACAGTCTATAGCCCTACTGCGGCACGTCCGCGACTGTAGTGTCGCGTTGCAGTGCCCAAAAATGGCGGACTCTACACTGCCTTACTGTGACACGCGAGTGCCTTTACTCCTCAGTTAAGCTTCCACTACAATCCGTGGCCAAAGATGGCGGATACTCCACGGCAAAACTGTGGCACGTGCGTGGCTGTAGGGCCGCGTTGCGGTGGCCCAAAATGGCGGACACAACACTGTCCTGCTAGACTCTACCAAAGACATGTTCTCAGTTACGCTTCAGCTTTAATCTGTGGCCAAATATGGCGGACCCTCCGTTGCCCTTCTTCGGCACGTGCGCGGCTTTATTGCCGCGTTGCGTTGCCCCAAAATATCGGACTCTACACTGCCCTACTACTACACGTCAGTGCCTTTACTCCTCAGTTCGGCTTCCGCTCTAATTAATGGCCAAAGATGGCGGACAGTCTATAGCCCTACTGCGTCACGTCCGCGGCTGTAGTGTCGCGTTGCGGTTCTCTAAAATGGCGGACTCCACACTGCCCTACTACGACACACCTGTTCCTTTATTCCTCAGTTGGGCTTCCGCTTAAATCAGTGGCTAAAGATGGCGGACAGTCTATAGCCCTACTGCGGCACGTCCGCAGCTGTAGTGCTGAGCAGTGGTGGCCAAAATGGCAGGATACTACACAGCCCTACTACTACACGCCAGTGCCTTTTCTCCTCAGTTCGGCTTCCAATCTAACTAATGGAAAAAGATGGCGGACACTCCATGGCCCTTCAGCGGCACGTGTAAGCTGTAGCGCCACGTAGCGCGGCCTAACATGTCGGACGCAACACTGCCCGACTACGACACGCCTGTGGCTTTACTCCTCAGTTGGGCTTCCGCTCTAATCCGTGTCCAAAGATGGCGATCACTCCCCGGCCATAATGCGGCACGTGCACGACAGTAGTGCCGTGTTGCGATATCCCAAAATATCGGACTCTACACTGCCCTACTACTACACGCCATTGCCTTTTCTCCTCAGATCTGCTTCCGCTCTAAATAGTGGAAAAAGATGTCGGACACTCCATGGCCCTTCGGCGGACGTGCGCTGCTGAAGTGCCGCGTTGCAGTGGCCCAACATGTCGGACGCAACACTGTCCGACTACGACACGCCAGTGCCTTTACTCCTCAGTTCGGCTTCCGCTCTAATCAGTGGCCAAAAATGGCGGACACTCCACGGCCCTACTGCAGCACGTAATAGGATGTTGTGCCGCGTTGCGGTGGCCCGAAATGGCGGACACTACACTGCCCTACTAGACTCTACCAAATCTTAAGTTCTCAGTTGCGCTTCCGCTTAAATCAGAGGCCAAATATGGCGGACCCTCCATGGCCCTACTGCGGCACGTCCGCGGCTGTAGTGCTGCGTAGCTGTGGCCAAAATGACAGGATACTACACTGCCCTACTACTACACGCCAGTGCATTTTCTCCTCAGTTCTGCTTCCTCTCTAACTAATGGAAAAAGATGTCGGGCACTCCATGGCCCTTCAGCGGCACGTGCGCTGCTAAAGTGTCGCGTTGCAGTGGTCCAAAATGGCGTACTCTACACTGCCCGACTACGACACGCCAGTGCCTTTACTCCACAGTTCGGCTTCCGCTCTAATCAGTGGCCAAAGATGGCGGACACTCCACGGCCCTAATGCGGCACTTGCACGGCTGTAGTGCCGCGTTGCTGCGGCCCAACATGTCGGACGCAACACTGCCCGACTACGACACGCCAGTGGCTTTACTCCTCAGATGAGCTTCCACTCTAATCAGTGGCCAAAGATGGTGGACACTCCATAGTCCTACTGCGGCACGTCCGCGGCTGTAGTGCCGTGTTGCGGTGCCCCAAAATAGCGGACTCTACACTGCCCTACTGCGACACGCCTGTTCCTTTACTCCTCAGTTGGGCATCCGCTTAAATCAGTGGCTAAAGATGGCGGACAGTCTATAGCCCTACTGCGGCACGTCCGCGGCTGTAGTGCTGAGCAGTGGTGGCCAAAATGGCAGGATACTACACTGCCCTACTACTACACGCCAGTGCCTTTTCTCCTTAGTTCGGCTTCCAATCTAACTAATGGAAAAAGATGGCGGACATTCCATGGCCCTTCAGCGGCACGTGTAAGCTGTAGTGCCGCGTTGCTGCGGCCCAACATGTCGGACGCAACACTGCCCGACTACGACACGCCTGTGGCTTTACTCCTCAGTTGGGCTTCCGCTCTAATCCGTGTCCAAAGATGATGAACACTCCCCGGCCCTAATGCGGCACGTGCACGGCAATAGTGCCGTGTTGCGATGGCCCAAAATATCGGATTCTACACTGCCCTACTACGACACGCCTGTTCCTTTACTCCTCAGTAGGGCTTCCGCTTAAATCAGTGGCTAAAGATGGCGGACAGACTATAGCCCTACTGCGGCACGTCCGCGGCTGTAGTGCTGCGTAGTGGTGGCCAAAATGACTGGATACTACACTGCCCTACTACTACACGCCAGTGCCTTTTCTCCTCAGTTCTGCTTCCACTCTAACTAATGGAAAAATATGTCGGACACTCCATGGCCCTTCAGCGGCACGTGCGCTGCTAAAGTGCCGCGTTGTAGTGGCCCAAAATGGCGTACTCCACTCTGCCCGACTACGACACGCCAGTGCCTTTACTCCACAGTTCGGCTTACGCTCTAATCAGTGGCCAAAGATGGCGAACACTCCACGGCCCTACTGCGACACGTGCGTGGCTTTATTGCCCCGTTCCGGTGGAACAAAATATAGGACTCTTCACTGCCCTACTACTACACGTCAGTGCCTTTACTCCTCAGTTCGGCTTCCGCTCTAATTAATGGCCAAAGATGGCGGACAGTCTATAGCCCTACTGCGGCACGTCCGAGGCTGTAGTGTCGCGTTGCGTTGCCCCAAAATGGAGGACTCTACACTGCCCTACTACGACACGCCAGTGCCTTTACTCCTCATCAGGGCTTCCGCTCTTATCCGGGACCAAAGATGGCGAACACTCCCCGGCCCTAATGCGGCACTTGCACGGCTGAAGTGCCGCGTTGCAGTGGCCCAACATGTCGGACGCAACACTGTCCGACTACGACACGCCAGTGCCTTTACTCCTCAGTTCGGCTTCCGCTCTAATCAGTGGCCAAAAATGGAGGACACTCCACGGCCCTACTGCGGCACGTAATAGGCTGTTGTGCCGCGTTGCGGTGGCCCGAAATGGCGGACACTACACTGCCCTACTAGACTCTACCAAAGACTTAAGTTCTCAGTTGCGCTTCCGCTTAAATCAGAGGCCAAATATGGCGGACCCTCCATGGCCCTACTGCGGCAAGCGCGCGGCTGTAGTGTCGCGTTGCGTTGCCCCAAAATATCGGACTCTACACTGCCCTACTACGACACGCCTGTTCCTTTACTCCTCAGTAGGGCTTCCGCTTAAATCAGTGGCTAAAGATGGCGGACAGTCTATAGCCCTACTGCGGCACGTCTGCGGCTGTAGTGCCACGTTGCGGTGCCCCTAAATGGCGGACTCTACACTGCCCTACAACGACACGCCTGTGGCTTTACTCCTCAGATGAGCTTCCGCTCTAATCAGTGGCCAAAGATGGCGGACACTCCATAGCCCTACAGCAGCTCGTCCGCGACTGTAGTGTCGCGTTGCGGTGCCCCAAAATAATGGACTCTACACTGCCCTACAACGAAACGCCTGTGCTTTTTCTCCTCAGTTGAGCTTCCGCTCTAATCCGTGGCCAAAGATGGCGAACACTCCCCGGCCCTATTTCGGCACGTGCACGGCTGTAGTGCCGCGTTGCGGTGGCCCAAAATATCGGACTATACACTGTCCTACTACTACACGCCTGTGCCTTTACTCTTCAGTTCAGCTTCCACTCTAATTAGTGGCAAAAAATGGCGGACAGTCCATAGCCCTACTTCGGCGCGTGCACGGCTGTAGTGCCGTGTTGCGATGGCCCAAAAGGGCGGACACAGCACTGCCCTACTACTACAAGCCAGTGCCTTTTCTCCTCAGTTCGGCTTCCGCTCTAAATAGTGGAAAAAGATGTCGGACACTCCATGGCCCTTTAGCTGCACGTGCGCTGCTGAAGTGCCGCGTTGCAGTGGCCCAACATGTCGGACGCAACACTGTCCGACTACGACACGCCAGTGCCTTTAGTCCTCAGTTCGGCTTCCGCTCGAATCAATGGTCAAAAATGGCGGACACTCCACGGCCCTACTGCTGCACGTGCGTGGCTGTAGTGCCGCGTTGCGGTGGCCCAAAAGGGCGGACACTGCACTGCCCTTCTAGACTCTACCAAAGACTTAAGTTCTCAATTGCGCTTCCGCTTTAATCAGCTCCCAAATATGGCGGCCCCTTCTTGACCCTACTGCGGCAAGCGCGCGGCTGTAGTGCTGCGTAGTGGTGGCCAAAATGACAGGATACTACACTGCCATACTACTACACGCCAGTGCCTTTTCTCCTCTGTTCTGCTTCCACTCTAACTAATGGAAAAAGATGTCGGACACTCCATGGCCCTTCAGCGGCACATGCGCTGCTAAAGTGCCGCGTTGCAGTGGCCCAAAATGGCGTACTCCACACTGCCCGACTACGACACGCCAGTGCCTTTACTCCACAGTTCGGCTTCCGCTCTAATCAGTGGCCAAAGATGGCGGACACTCCATGGCCCTTCAGCGGCACGTGCGCTGCTGAAGTGCCACGTAGTGTTGCCCCAAAATATCGGACTCTACACTGCCCTAAGACGACACGTTAGTGCCATTTACTCCTTAAATCGACTTCCGCTCAAATCAGTGGCCAAAGATGGCGAATAGTCTATAGACCTTCTGCGGCACGTCCGCGGCTGTAGTGCCGCGTTGCGGTGCCCCAAAATGGCGGACACTTCACTGCCCTACTACGACACGCCTGTTCCTTTACTCCTCAGTTGGGCTTTCGCTTAAATCAGTGGCCAAATATGGCGGACCCTCCATGGCCCTACTGCAGCACGTCCGTGGCTGTAGTGCCGCGATGCGGTGCCCCAAAATGTCGGACTCTACACTGCCCTACTAGACTCTACCAAAGACTTAAGTTCTCAGTTGCGCTTCCGCTTAAATCAGTGGCCTAATATGGCGGACCCTCCGTGGCCCTACTGCGGCACGTCTGCGGCTGTAGTGCCGCGTTGCGGTGCCCCTAAATGGAGGACTCTACTCTGCCCTACTACGACACGCCAGTGGCTTTACTCCTCAGATGAGCTTCCGCTCTAATCAGTGGCCAAAGATGGTGGACACTCCATAGTCCTACTGCGGCACGTCCGCGGCTGTTGTGCCGTGTTGCGGTGCCCCAAAATATCGGACTCTACACTGCCCTACTGCGACACGGCTGTTCCTTTACTCCTCAGTAGGGCATCCGCTTAAATCAGTGGCTAAAGATGGCGGACAGTCTATAGCCCTACTGCGGCACGTCCGCGGCTGTAGTGCTGAGCAGTGGTGGCCAAAATGGCAGGATACTACACTGCCCTACTACTACACGCCAGTGCCTTTTCTCCTCAGTTCGGCTTCCAATCTAACTAATGGAAAAAGATGGCGGACACTCCATGGCCCTTCAGCGGCACGTGTAAGCTGTAGTGCCGCGTTGCTGCTGCCCAACATGTCGGACGCAACACTGCCCGACTACGACACGCCTGTGGCTTTACTCCTCAGTTGGGCTTCCGCTCTAATCCGTGTCCAAAGATGATGAACACTCCCCGGCCCTAATGCGGCAAGCGCGCGGCTGTAGTGCTGCGTAGTGGTGGCCAAAATGACAGGATACTACACTGCCATACTACTACACGCCAGTGCCTTTTCTCCTCAGTTCTGCTTCCACTCTAACTAATGGAAAAAGATGTCGGACACTCCATGGCCCTTCAGCGGCACGTGCGCTGCTAAAGTGCCGCGTTGCAGTGGCCGAAAATGGCGTACTCCACACTGCCCGACTACGACACGCCAGTGCCTTTACTCCACAGTTCGGCTTCCGCTCTAATCAGTGGCCAAAGATGGCGGACACTCCATGGCCCTTCAGCGGCACGTGCGCTGCTGAAGTGCCACGTAGTGTTGCCCCAAAATATCGGACTCTACACTGCCCTAAGACGACACGTTAGTGCCTTTACTCCTTAAATCGACTTCCGCTCAAATCAGTGGCCAAAGATGGCGAATAGTCTATAGACCTTCTGCGGCACGTCCGCGGCTGTAGTACCGCGTTGCGGTGCCCCAAAGTGGCGGACACTTCACTGCCCTACTACGACACGCCATTGCCTTTACTCCTCAGCAGGGCTTCCGCTCTTATCCGGGACCAAAGATGGCGAACACTCCCCGGCACTACTTCGGCGCGCGCGTGGCTGTAGTGCTGCGTTGCGGTGGCCCAAAATGGTGGACACAACACTACCCTACTAGACTGTACCATAAACTTAAGTTCTCAGTTGCGCTTCCGCTTTAATCTATAGCCAAATATGGCGGACCCTCCATGGCCCTTCTGCGGCACGTGCGTGGCTTTATTGCCGCGTTGCGGTGGCCCAACATGTCGGACGCTACACTGCCCGACTACGACACGCCTGTGCCTTTACTCCTCAGTTCGGCTTCTGCTCTAATCAGTGTCTAACGATGGCGGACGGTCTATTGCCCTACTGCGGCACGTGTGTGGCTGTAGTGCCACGTTGCAGTGGCCCAAAATGTCGGACTCTACACTGGCTTACTACGGCACGCCAGTGCCTTTACTCCTCAGTTGGGATTCCGCTCTAATCAGTGGACAAAGATGGCGGACACTCCACGGCCCTTCTGCGGCACGTGCGTGGCTGTAGTGCCACGTTGCAGTGGCCCAAAATGTCGGACTCTACACTACCTTACTACGACATGCCAGTGCCTTTACTGCTCAGTTGGGATTCAGCTCAAATCAGTTTCCAAAGATGGCCAACGCTCCCCGGAGCTACTGCGGCACGTGCACGGCTGTAGTGCCGCGTTGCAGTGGCCCAACAAGTCGGACGCTACACTGCCCGACTACGATACGCCCGTGCCTTTACTCCTCAGTTCGGCTTATGCTCTAATCAGTGGCTAAAGATGGCGGACAGTCTATAGCCCTACTGCGGCACGTCCGCGACTGTAGTGTCGCGTTGCAGTGCCCAAAAATGGCGGACTCTACACTGCCTTACTGTGACACGCGAGTGCCTTTACTCCTCAGTTAAGCTTCCACTACAATCCGTGGCCAAAGATGGCGGATACTCCACGGCCCAACTGTGGCACGTGCGTGGCTGTAGGGCCGCGTTGCGGTGGCCCAAAATGGCGGACACAACACTGTCCTGCTAGACTCTACCAAAGACATGTTCTCAGTTGCGCTTCCGCTTTAATCTGTGGCCAAATATGGCGGACCCTCCGTTACCCTTCTTCGGCACGTGCGCGGCTTTATTGCCGCGTTGCGTTGCCCCAAAATATCGGACTCTACACTGCCCTACTACTACACGTCAGTGCCTTTACTCCTCAGTTCGGCTTCCGCTCTAATTAATGGCCAAAGATGGCGGACAGTCTATAGCCCTACTGCGTCACGTCCGCGGCTGTAGTGTCGCGTTGCGGTTCTCTAAAATGGCGGACTCTACACTGCCCTACTACGACACGCCTGTGCCTTTACTCCTCAGTTGAGCTTCCCTCTTATCCATTACCAAAGATGGCGGACATTCCATAGCCCTACTGCGGCACGTCCGCGGCTGAAGTGCCGTGTTGCGGTGCCCCAAAATAGCGGACTCTACACTGCCCTACTGCGACACACCTGTTCCTTTATTCCTCAGTTGGGCTTCCGCTTAAATCAGTGGCTAAAGATGGCGGACAGTCTATAGCCCTACTGCGGCACGTCCGCAGCTGTAGTGCTGAGCAGTGGTGGCCAAAATGGCAGGATACTACACTGCCCTACTACTACACGCCAGTGCCTTTTCTCCTCAGTTCGGCTTCCAATCTAACTAATGGAAAAAATGGCGGACACTCCATGGCCCTTCAGCGGCACGTGTAAGCTGTAGCGCCACGTAGCGCGGCCTAACATGTCGGACGCAACACTGCCCGACTACGACACGCCTGTGGCTTTACTCCTCAGTTGGGCTTCCGCTCTAATCCGTGTCCAAAGATGGCGAACACTCCCCGGCCATAATGCGGCACGTGCACGGCAGTAGTGCCGTGTTGCGATAACCCAAAATATCGGACTCTACACTGCCCTACTGCTACACGCCAGTGCCTTTACTCCTCAGTTCGGCTTCCGCTCTAATCAGTGGCCAAAAATGGCGGACACTCCACGGCCCTACTGCGGCACGTAATAGGCTGTTGTGCCGTGTTGCGGTGGCCCAAAATATCGGACTCTACACTGCCCTACTACGACACGCCATTTCCTTTACTCCTCAGTAGGGCTTCCGCTTAAATCAGTGGCTAAAGATGGCGGACAGTCTATAGCCCTACTGCGGCACGTCCGCGGCTGTAGTGCTGCGTAGCTGTGGCCAAAATGACAGGATACTACACTGCCCTACTACTACACGCCAGTGCATTTTCTCCTCAGTTCTGCTTCCACTCTAACTAATGGAAAAAGATGTCGGGCACTCCATGGCCCTTCAGCGGCACGTGCGCTGCTAAAGTGTCGCGTTGCAGTGGTCCAAAATGGCGTACTCTACACTGCCCGACTACGACACGCCAGTGCCTTTACTCCACAGTTCGGCTTCCGCTCTAATCAGTGGCCAAAGATGGCGGACACTCCACGGCCCTACTGCGACACGTGCGTGGCTTTATTGCCCCGTTGCGTTGCCCCAAAATGGCGGACTCTACACTGCCCTACTACGACACGCCAGTGCCCTTACTCCTCAGCAGGGCTTCCGCTCTTATCCGGGACCAAAGATGGCGAACACTCCCCGGCCCTAATGCGGCACTTGCACGGCTGTAGTGCCGCGTTTCTGCGGCCCAACATGTCGGACGCAACACTGCCCGACTACGACACGCCAGTGGCTTTACTCCTCAGATGAGCTTCCGCCCTAATCAGTGGCCAAAGATGGTGGACACTCCATAGTCCTACTGCGGCACGTCCGCGGCTGTAGTGCCGTGTTGCGGTGCCCCAAAATAGCGGACTCTACACTGCCCTACTGCGACACGCCTGTTCCTTTACTCCTCAGTTGGGCATCCGCTTAAATCAGTGGCTAAAGATGGCGGACAGTCTATAGCCCTACTGCGGCACGTCCGCGGCTGTAGTGCTGAGCAGTGGTGGCCAAAATGGCAGGATACTACACTGCCCTACTACTACACGCCAGTGTCTTTTCTCCTCAGTTCGGCTTCCAATCTAACTAATGGAAAAAGATGGCGGAAATTCCATGGCCCTTCAGCGGCACGTGTAAGCTGTAGTGCCACGTTGCTGCGGCCCAACATGTCGGACGCAACACTGCCCGACTACGACACGCCTGAGGCTTTACTCCTCAAGTGGGCTTCCGCTCTAATCCGTGTCCAAAGATGATGAACACTCCCCGTCCCTAATGCGGCACGTGCACGGCAGTAGTGCCGTGTTGCGATGGCCCAAAATATCGGACTCTACACTGCCCAACTACGACACGCCTGTTCCTTTACTCCTCAGTAGGGCTTCCGCTTAAATCGGTGGCTAAAGTTGGCGGACAGTCTATAGCCCTACTGCGGCACGTCCGCGTCTGTAGTGCTGCGTAGTGGTGGCCAAAATGACTGGATACTACACTGCCCTACTACTACACGCCAGTGCCTTTTCTCCTCAGTTCTGCTTCCACTCTAACTAATGGAAAAAGATGTCGGACACTCCATGGCCCTTCAGCGGCAAGTGCGCTGCTAAAGTGCCGCGTTGTAGTGGCCCAAAATGGCGTACTCCACTCTGCCCGACTACGACACGCCAGTGCCTTTACTCCACAGTTCGGCTTACGCTCTAATCAGTGGCAAAAGATGGCGAACACTCCACGGCCCTACTGCGACTCGTGCGTGGCTTTATTGCCCCGTTCCGGTGGAACAAAATATAGGACTCTTCACTGCCCTACTACTACACGTCAGTGCCTTTACTCCTCAGTTCGGCTTCCGCTCTAATTAATGGCCAAAGATGGCGAACAGTCTATAGCCCTACTGCGGCACGTCCGAGGCTGTAGTGTCGCGTTGCGTTGCCCCAAAATGGAGGACTCTACACTGCCCTACTACGACACACCAGTGCCTTTACTCCTCATCAGGGCTTCCGCTCTTATCCGGGACCAAATATGGCGAACACTCCCCGGCCCTAATGCGGCACTTGCACGGCTGAAGTGCCGCGTTGCAGTGGCCCAACATGTCGGACACTACACTGCCCTACTAGACTCTACCAAATCTTAAGTTCTCAGTTGCGCTTCCGCTTAAATCAGAGGCCAAATATGGCGGACCCTCCATGGCCCTACTGCGGCAAGCGCGCGGCTGTAGTGTCGCGTTGCGTTGCCCCAAAATATCGGACTCTACACTGCCCTACTACGACACGCCATTTCCTTTACTCCTCAGTAGGACTTCCGCTTAAATCAGTGGCTAAAGATGGCGGACAGTCTATAGCCCTACTGCGGCACGTCCGCGGCTGTAGTGCTGCGTAGCTGTGGCCAAAATGACAGGATACTACACTGCCCTACTACTACACGCCAGTGCATTTTCTCCTCAGTTCTGCTTCCACTCTAACTAATGGAAAAAGATGTCGGGCACTCCATGGCCCTTCAGCGGCACGTGCGCTGCTAAAGTGTCGCGTTGCAGTGGTCCAAAATGGCGTACTCTACACTGCCCGACTACGACACGCCAGTGCCTTTACTCCACAGTTCGGCTTCCGCTCTAATCAGTGGCCAAAGATGGCGGACACTCCACGGCCCTAATTCGGCACTTGCATGGCTGTAGTGCCGCGTTGCTGCGGCCCAACATGTCGGACGCAACACTGCCCGACTACGACACGCCAGTGGCTTTACTCCTCAGATGAGCTTCCGCTTAAATCAGTGGCTAAAGATGGCGGACAGTCTATAGCCCTACTGCGGCACGTCCGCGGCTGTAGTGCTGAGCAGTGGTGGCCAAAATGGCAGGATACTACACTGCCCTACTACTACACGCCAGTGCCTTTTCTCCTCAGTTCGGCTTCCAATCTAACTAATGGAAAAAGATGGCGGACATTCCATGGCCCTTCAGCGGCACGTGTAAGCTGTAGTGCCGCGTTGCTGCGGCCCAACATGTCGGACGCAACACTGCCCGACTACGACACGCCTGTGGCTTTACTCCTCAGTTGGGCTTCCGCTCTAATCCGTGTCCAAAGATGATGAACACTCCCCGGCCCTAATGCGGCACGTGCACGGCAATAGTGCCGTGTTGCGATGGCCCAAAATATCGGATTCTACACTGCCCTACTACGACACGCCTGTTCCTTTACTCCTCAGTAGGGCTTCCGCTTAAATCAGTGGCTAAAGATGGCGGACAGTCTATAGCCCTACTGCGGCACGTCCGCGGCTGTAGTGCTGCGTAGTGGTGGCCAAAATGACTGGATACTACACTGCCCTACTACTACACGCCAGTGCCTTTTCTCCTCAGTTCTGCTTCCACTCTAACTAATGGAAAAAGATGTCGGACACTCCATGGCCCTTCAGCGGCACGTGCGCTGCTAAAGTGCCGCGTTGTAGAGGCCCAAAATGGCGTACTCCACTCTGCCCGACTACGACACGCCAGTGCTTTTACTCCACAGTTCGGCTTACGCTCTAATCAGTGGCCAAAGATGGCGAACACTCCACGGCCCTACTGCGACACGTGCGTGGCTTTATTGCCCCGTTCCGGTGGAACAAAATATAGGACTCTTCACTGCCCTACTACTACACGTCAGTGCCTTTACTCCTCAGTAGGGCTTCCGCTTAAATCAGTGGCTAAAGATGGCGGACAGTCTATAGCCCTACTGCGGCACGTCTGCGGCTGTAGTGCCACGTTGCGGTGCCCCTAAATGGCGGACTCTACACTGCCCTACAACGACACGCCTGTGGCTTTACTCCTCAGATGAGCTTCCGCTCTAATCAGTGGCCAAAGATGGCGGACACTCCATAGCCCTACAGCAGCTCGTCCGCGACTGTAGTGTCGCGTTGCGGTGCCCCAAAATAATGGACTCTACACTGCCCTACAACGAAACGCCTGTGCTTTTTCTCCACAGTTGAGCTTCCGCTCTAATCCGAGGCCAAAGATGGCGAACACTCCCCGGCCCTATTTCGGCACGTGCACGGCTGTAGTGCCGCGTTGCGGTGGCCCAAAATATCAGACTATACACTGTCCTACTACTACACGCCTGTGCCTTTACTCTTCAGTTCGGCTTCCACTCTAAATAGTGGCCAAAAATGGCGGACAGTCCATAGCCCTACTTCGGCGCATGCACGTCTGTACTGCCGTGTTGCGATGGCCCAAAAGGGCGAACACTGCACTGCCCTACTACTACACGCCAGTGCCTTTTCTCCTCAGTTCGGCTTCCGCTCTAAATAGTGGAAAAAGATGTCGGACACTCCATGGCCCTTCAGCGGCACGTGCGCTGCTGAAGTGCCGTGTTGCTGCTGCCCAACATGTCGGACGCAACACTGCCCGACTACGACACGCCTGTGGCTTTACTCCTCAGTTGGGCTTCCGCTCTAATCCGTGTCCAAATATGATGAACACTCCCCGGCCCTAATGCGGCACGTGCACGGCAGTAGTGCCGTGTTGCGATGGCCCAAAATATCGGACTCTACACTGCCCTACTACTACACGCCAGTGCCTTTTCTTCTCAGTTCTGCTTCCGCTCTAAATAGTGGAAAAAGTTGTCGGACACTCCATGGCCCTTCGGCGGCACGTGCACGGCTGTAGTGCCGCGTTGCAGTGGCCCAACATGTCGGACGCAACACTGTCCGACTACGACACGCCAGTGCCTTTACTCCTCAGTTCGGCTTCCGCTCTAATCAGTGGCCAAAAATGTAGGACACTCCACGGCCCTACTGCGGCACGTAATAGGCTGTTGTGCCGCGTTGCGGTGGCCCGAAATTGCGGACACTACACTGCCCTACTAGACTCTACCAAAGACTTAAGTTCTCAGTTGCGCTTCCGCTTAAATCAGAGGCCAAATATGGCGGACCCTCCATGGCCCTACTGCGGCAAGCGCGCGGCTGTAGTGTCGCGTTGCGTTGCCCCAAAATATCGGACTCTACACTGCCCTACTACGACACGCCTGTTCCTTTAATCCTCAGTAGGGCTTCCGCTTAAATCAGTGGTTAAAGATGGCGGACAGTCTATAGCCCTACTGCGGCACGTCCGCGGCTGTAGTGCTGCGTAGTGGTGGCCAAAATGACAAGATACTACACTGCCCTACTACTGCACGCCTGTGCCTTTTCTCCTCAGTTCGGCTTCCACTCTAACTAATGGAGAAAGATGTCGGACACTCCATGGCCCTTCAGCGGCACGTGCGCTGCTAAAGTTCCGCGTTGCAGTGGCCCAAAATGGCGTACTCTACACTGCCCGACTACGACACGCCAGTGCCTTTACTCCACAGTTCGGCTTCCGCTCTAATCAGTGGCGAAAGATGGCGGACACTCCACGGCCCTACTGCGACACGTGCGTGGCTTTTTTACCCCGTTGCGGTGGAACAAAGTATAGAACTCTTCACTGCCCTACTATTACACGTCAGTGCTTTACACAGCGTGACCCTAAAGTTTACTATGTATGCCTATGCGAAATAGAGTGTTCTGAGAAGCTTAAAATGAAGAAATAAGCGTTCTAAAATGCTTTAAAAATTCAAAGACTTCTTTCAATGGTTAAATAACGCAGAGCGCGATATCAGACCTTAATATGGACCCATAATATTTAAATTGAACCAGGTATTATATTACAGGGTAATAGTGTACCCTACCACAGGAAATAATTATAGGTCAATTAGGGGGTACACTATGTATATTTTAAATAGTGCATTAAAACAAGGAAATACGAAAACACTTTTCTATGTTAACTAACGGCACGGTATCGGACCTTAATATTGACCTATAAGTTTTAAATTGGACCACGTATTATATTACAGGGTAATAGTGTACCCTACCACAGGAAATAATTATAGGTCAATTAGGGGGTACACAGAGTGACCCTAAAGTTTACTATGTATGCCTATGCGAAATAGAGTGTTCTGAGAAGATTAAAATGAAGAAATAAGCGTTCTAAAATGCTTTAAAAATTAAAGACATCTTTCAATGGTTAACTAACGCAAGGCGCGATATCAGACCTTAATATGGAACCATAATATTTAAATTGGACCAGGTATTATATTACATAGTAATAGTGTACCCTACCACAGGAAATAATTATAGGTCAATTGGGGGGTACACTATGTATATTTTAAATAGTGCATTAAAACAATGAAATTCGAAGACATTTTTCTATGTTAACTATCGCCACGGTATCGGACCTTAATATTGACCTATAATTTTTAAATTGGACCACGTATTATATTACAGGGTAATAGTGTACCCTACCACAGGAAATAATTATAGGTCATTTAGGGGGTACACAGCGTCACCCTAAATTTTACTATGTATGCCTATGCGAAATAAAATGTTTTGAGAAGCTTAAAATGAAGAAATAAGCGTTCTAAAATGCTTTAAAAATTCAAAGACATCTTTCAATGGTTAACCAACGCAAGGTGCGATATCAGACCTTAATATTGACCCATAATATTTAAATTGGACCAGGTATTATATTACAGGGTAATAGTGTACCCTACCGCAGGAAATAATTATAGGTCAAATAGGGGGTACACAGCGTGACCCTAAAGTTTACTATGTATTCCTATGCAAAATAAAGTGTTCTGAGAAGCTTAAAATGAGGAATTAAGCGTTCTAAAAAGCTTTTAAAATTCAAAGACATTTTTCTATGTTAACTAACGGTACGGTATCGGACCTTAATATTGACCTATAATTTTTAAATTGGACCACGTAATATATTACAGGGTAATATTGTTCCCTACCACGGGAAATAATTATAGGTCACTTAGGGGGTACACAGCGTGACCCTAAAGTTTACTATGTATGCCTATGCGAAATAAAGTGTTCTGAGAAGCTTAAAATGAAGAAATAAGCGTTCTAAAATGCTTTAAAAATTCAAAGACATCTTTCAATGGTTAACTAAAGCAAGGCGCAATATCAGACCTTAATATTGACCCATAATATTTAAATTGGCCCAGGTATTATATTACAGGGTAATAGTGTACCCTACCACAGGAAATAATTATAGGTCAATAAGGGAGCCCACTATGTATATTTTAAATAGTGCATAAAAACAAGGAAATTAGAAGACACTTTTCTGTGTTAACTAACGTCACGGTATCGGACCTTAATATTGACCTATAATTTTTAAATTGGACCACGTATTATATTACAGGGTTATAGTGTACCCTAGCACAGGAAATAATTATAGGTCAATTAGGGGGTACACAGAGTGACCCTAAAGTTTACTATGTATGCCTATGCGAAATAGAGTGTTCTGAGAAGATTAAAATGAAGAAATAAGCGTTCTAAAATGCTTTAAAAATTAAAGACATCTTTCAATGGTTAACTAACGCAAGGCGCGATATCAGACCTTAATATGGAACCATAATATTTAAATTGGACCAGGTATTATATTACAGAGTAATAGTGTACCCTACCACAGAAAATAATTATAGGTCAATTGGGGGGTACACTATGTATATTTTAAATAGTGCATTAAAACAATGAAATTCGAAGACATTTTTCTATGTTAACTATCGCCACGGTATCGGACCTTAATATTGACCTATAACTTTTAAATTGGACCACGTATTATATTACAGGGTAATAGTGTACCCTACCACAGGAAATAATTATAGGTCATTTAGGGGGTACACAGCGTCACCCTAAATTTTACTATGTATGCCTATGCGAAATAAAATGTTTTGAGAAGCTTAAAATGAAGAAATAAGCGTTCTAAAATGCTTTAAAAATTCAAAGACATCTTTCAATGGTTAACCAACGCAAGGCGCGATATCAGACCTTAATATTGACCCATAATATTTAAATTGGACCAGGTATTATATTACAGGGTAATAGTGTACCCTACCGCAGGAAATAATTATAGGTCAAATAGGGGGTACACAGCGTGACCCTAAAGTTTACTATGTATTCCTATGCAAAATAAAGTGTTCTGAGAAGCTTAAAATGAGGAATTAAGCGTTCTAAAAAGCTTTTAAAATTCAAAGACATTTTTCTATGTTAACTAACGGTACGGTATCGGACCTTAATATTGACCTATAATTTTTAAATTGGACCACGTAATATATTACAGGGTAATATTGTTCCCTACCACGGGAAATAATTATAGGTCACTTAGGGGGTACACAGCGTGACCCTAAAGTTTACTATGTATGCCTATGCGAAATAAAGTGTTCTGAGAAGCTTAAAATGAAGAAATAAGCGTTCTAAAATGCTTTAAAAATTCAAAGACATCTTTCAATGGTTAACTAACGCAAGGCGCAATATCAGACCTTAATATTGACCCATAATATTTAAATTGGCCCAGGTATTATATTACAGGGTAATAGTGTACCCTACCACAGGAAATAATTATAGGTCAATAAGGGAGCCCACTATGTATATTTTAAATAGTGCATAAAAACAAGGAAATTAGAAGACACTTTTCTGTGTTAACTAACGTCACGGTATCGGACCTTAATATTGACCTATAATTTTTAAATTGGACCACGTATTATATTACAGGGTTATAGTGTACCCTAGCACAGGAAATAATTATAGGTCAATTAGGGGGTACACAGAGTGACCCTAAAGTTTACTATGTATGCCTATGCGAAATAGAGTGTTCTGAGAAGATTAAAATGAAGAAATAAGCGTTCTAAAATGCTTTAAAAATTAAAGACATCTTTCAATGGTTAACTAACGCAAGGCGCGATATCAGACCTTAATATGGAACCATAATATTTAAATTGGACCAGGTATTATATTACAGAGTAATAGTGTACCCTACCACAGAAAATAATTATAGGTCAATTGGGGGGTACACTATGTATATTTTAAATAGTGCATTAAAACAATGAAATTCGAAGACATTTTTCTATGTTAACTATCGCCACGGTATCGGACCTTAATATTGACCTATAACTTTTAAATTGGACCACGTATTATATTACAGGGTAATAGTGTACCCTACCACAGGAAATAATTATAGGTCATTTAGGGGGTACACAGCGTCACCCTAAATTTTACTATGTATGCCTATGCGAAATAAAATGTTTTGAGAAGCTTAAAATGAAGAAATAAGCGTTCTAAAATGCTTTAAAAATTCAAAGACATCTTTCAATGGTTAACCAACGCAAGGCGCGATATCAGACCTTAATATTGACCCATAATATTTAAATTGGACCAGGTATTATATTACAGGGTAATAGTGTACCCTACCGCAGGAAATAATTATAGGTCAAATAGGGGGTACACAGCGTGACCCTAAAGTTTACTATGTATTCCTATGCAAAATAAAGTGTTCTGAGAAGCTTAAAATGAGGAATTAAGCGTTCTAAAAAGCTTTTAAAATTCAAAGACATTTTTCTATGTTAACTAACGGTACGGTATCGGACCTTAATATTGACCTATAATTTTTAAATTGGACCACGTAATATATTACAGGGTAATATTGTTCCCTACCACGGGAAATAATTATAGGTCACTTAGGGGGTACACAGCGTGACCCTAAAGTTTACTATGTATGCCTATGCGAAATAAAGTGTTCTGAGAAGCTTAAAATGAAGAAATAAGCGTTCTAAAATGCTTTAAAAATTCAAAGACATCTTTCAATGGTTAACTAACGCAAGGCGCAATATCAGACCTTAATATTGACCCATAATATTTAAATTGGCCCAGGTATTATATTACTAAAACAAGGAAATACGAAGACATTTTTCAATGTTAACTAACGGCACGGTATCGGAACTTAATATTGACCTATAATTTTTAAATTGAACCACGCATTATATTCCAAGGTAATTGTGTACCCTACCACAGGAAATAATTATAGGTCATTTAGGGGGTACACAGCGTGACCCTAAATTTTACTATGTATACCTATGCGAAATAGAGTGTTCTGAGAAGCTTAAAATGAAGAAATAAGCGTTCTAAAATGCTTTAAAAATTCAAAGACATCTTTCAATGGTTAACTAACGCAAGGCACAATATCAGACCTTAATATTGACCCATAATATTTAAATTGGACCAGGTATTATATTACAGGGTAATAGTGTACCCTTCCACAGGAAATAATTATAGGTCAATTAGGGGGTACACTATGTATATTTTAAATAGTGCATTAAAACAAGGAAATACGAAGACACTTTTCTATGTTAACTAACGGCACGGTATCGAACCTTAATATTGACCTATAATTTTTAAATTGGACCACGTATTATATTACAGGGTTATAGTGTACCCTACCACAGGAAATAATTATAGGTCAATTAGGGGGTACACAGAGTGACCCTAAAGTTTACTATGTATGCCTATGCGAAATAAAGTGTTCTGAGAAGCTTAAAATGAGGAAATAAGCGTTCTAAAATGCTTTAAAAATTCAAAGACATTTTTCTATGTTAACTAACGGCACGGTATAGGACCTTAATATTGACCTATAATTTTTAAATAGGACCACGTATTATATTACAGGGTAATAGTGTACCCTACCGCAGGAAATAATTATAGGTCATTTAGGGGGTACACAGCGTGACCCTAAATTTTACTATGTATGCCTATGCGAAATAGAGTGTTCTGAGATGCTTAAAATGAAGAAATAAGCGTTCTAAAGTGCTTTAAAAATTCAAAGACATCTTTCAATGGTTAACTAACGCAAGGCGCAATATCAGACCTTAATATTGACCCATAATATTTAAATTGGACCAGGTATTATATTACAGGGTAATAGTGTACCCTACCACAGGAAATAATTATAGGTCAATTAGGGGGTACACTATGTATATTTTAAATAGTGCATTAAAACAAGGAAATACGAAGACACTTTTCTATGTTAACTAACGGCACGGTATCGGACCTTAATATTGACCTATAATTTTTAAATTGGACCACGTATTATATTACAGGGTTATAGTGTACCCTACCACAGGAAATAATTATAGGTCAATTAGGGGGTACGCAGAGGGACCCTAAAATTTACTATGTATGCCTATGCGAAATAAAGTGTTCTGAGAAGCTTAAAATGAGGAAATAAGCGTTCTAAAATGCTTTAAAAATTCAAAGACATTTTTCTATGTTAACTAACGGCACGGTATCGGACCTTAATATTGACCTATAATTTTTAAATTGGACCACCTATTATATTACAGGGTAATAGTGTACCCTACCACAGGAAATAATTATAGGTCAATTAGGGGGTACACAGCGTGACCCTAAAGTTTACTATGTATGCCTATGCAAAATAAAGTGTTCTGAGAAGCTTAAAATGAAGAAATAAGCGTTCTAAAATGCTTTAAAAATTCAAAGACATCTTTCAATGGTTAACTAACGCAAGGCGCAATATCAAACCTTAATATTGTCCCATAATATTTAAATTGGACCAGGTATTGTACTACAGGGTAATAGTGTACCCTACCACAGGAAATAATTATAGGTCAATTAGGGGGTACACTATGTATATTTTAAATAGTGCATTAAAACAAGGAAATACGAAGACATTTTTCAATGTTAACTAACGGCACGGTATCGGAACTTAATATTGACCTATAATTTTTAAATTGAACCACGCATTATATTCCAGGGTAATTGTGTACCCTACCACAGGAAATAATTATAGGTCATTCAGGGGGTACACAGCGTGACCCTAAATTTTACTATGTAGGCCTATGCGAAATAGAGTGTTCTGAGAAGCTTAAAATGAAGAAATAAGCGTTCTAAAATGCTTTAAAAATTCAAAGACATATTTCAATGGTTAACTACCGCAAGGCGCAATATCAGACCTTAATATTGACCCATAATATTTTAATTGGACCAGGTATTATATTACAGGGTAATAGTGTACCCTACCAAAGGAAATAATTATAGGTCAATTAGGGGGTACACAGCGTGACCCTAAAGTTTACTATGTATGCCTATATGAAATAAAGTGTTCTGAGAAGCTTAAAATGAGGAAATAAGCGTTCTAAAATGCTTTAAAAATTCAAAGACATGTTTCTATGTTAACTAACGGCACGGTATCGGACCTTAATATTGACCTATAATTTTTAAATTGGACCACGTATTATATTACAGAGTAATATTGTACCCTACCACAGGAAATAATTATAGGTCATTTAGGGGGTACACAGCGTGACCCTAAATTTTACTATGTATGCCTATGCGAAATAGAGTGTTCTGAGATGCTTAAAATGAAGAAATAAGCGTTCTAAAATGCTTTAAAAATTCAAAGACATCTTTCAATGGTTAACTAACGCAAAGCGCAATATCAGACCTTAATATTGACCCATAATATTTAAATTGGACCAAGTATTATATTACAGGGTAATAGTGTACCCTACCACAGGAAATAATTATAGGTCAATTAGGGGGTACACTATGTATATTTTAAATAGTGCATTAAAACAAGGAAATACGAAGACACTTTTCTATGTTAACTAACGGCACGGTATCGGACCTTAATATTGACCTATAATTTTCAAATTGGACCACGTATTATATTACAGGGTTATAGTGTACCCTACCACAGGAAATAATTATAGGTCAATTAGGGGGTACATAGAGTGACCCTAAAGTTTACTATGTATGCCTATGCGAAATAAAGTGTTCTGAGAAGCTTAAAATGAGGAAATAAGCGTTCTAAAATGCTTTAAAAATTCAAAGACATTTTTCTATGTTAACTAACGGCACGGTATCGGACCTTAATATTGACCTATAATTTTTAAATTGGACCACCTATTATATTACAGGGTAATAATGTACCCTACCACAGGAAATAATTATAGGTCATTTAGGGGGTACACTATGTATATTTTAAATAGTGCATTAAAACAAGGAAATACGAAGACACTTTTCTATGTTAACTAACGGCACGGTATCGGACCTTAATATTGACCTATAATTTTTAAATTGTACCATGTATTATATTACAGGGTAATAGTGTACCTTACCACAGGAAATAATTATAGGTCAATTAGGTGGTACACAGCGTGACCCTAAAGTTTACTATGTATGCCTATGCGAAATAGAGTGTTCTGAGAAGCTTAAAATGAGGAAATAAGTGTTCTAAAATGCTTTAAAAATTCAAAGACATCTTTCAATGGTTAACTAACGCAAGGCGCAATATCAGACCTTAATATTGACCCATAAAATTTAAATTGGACCAGGTATTATATTACAGGGTAATAGTGTACCCTACCACAGGAAATAATTATAGGTCAATTAGGGGGTACACAGAGTGACCCTAAAGTTTACTATATATGCCTATGCGAAATAGAGTGTTCTGAGATGCTTAAAATGAAGAAATAAGCGTTCTAAAATGCTTTAAAAATTCAAAGACATCTTTCAATGGTTAACTAACGCAAGGCGCAATATCAGACCTTAATATTGACCCATAATATTTAAATTGGACCAGGTATTATATTACAGGGTAATAGTGTACCCTACCACAGGAAATAATTATAGGTCAATTAGGGGGTACACTATGTATATTTTAAATAGTGCATTAAAACAAGGAAATACGAAGACATTTTTCAATGTTAACTAACGGCACGGTATCGAAACTTAATATTGACCTATAATTTTTAAATTGGACCACGTATTATATTACAGGGTAATAGTGTACCCTACCACAGGAAATAATTATAGGTCATTTAGGGGGTACACAGCGTGACCCTAAATTTTACTATGTATGCCTATGCGAAATAGAGTGTTCTGAGAAGCTTAAAATGAAGAAATAAGCGTTCTAAAATGCTTTAAAAATTCAAAGACATCTTTCAATGGTTAACTAACGCAAGGCGCGATATCAGACCTTAATATGGAACCATAATATTTCAATTGGACCAGGTATTATATTACAGGGTAATAGTGTACCCTACAACAGGAAATAATTATAGGTCAATTAGGGGGTACACTATGTATGTTTTAAATAGTGCATTAAAACAAGAAAATACGAAGACACTTTTCTATGTTAACTAACGGCACGGTATCGGACCTTAATATTGACCTATAATTTTTAAATTGGACCACGTATTATATTACAGGGTTATAGTGTACCCTACCACAGGAAATAATTATAGGTCAATTAGGGGGTACACAGAGTGACCCTAAAGTTTACTATGTATGCCTATGCGAAATAAAGTGTTCTGAGAAGCTAAAAATGAGGAAATAAGCGTTCTAAAATGCTTTAAAAATTCAAAGACATTTTTCTATGTTAACTAACGGCACGGTATCGGACCTTAATATTGACCTATAATTTTTAAATTGGACCACGTATTATATTACAGGGTATTAGTGTACCCTACCACAGGAAATAATTATAGGTCATTTAGGGGGTACACAGCGTGACCCTAAATTTTACTATGTATGCCTATGCGAAATAGAGTGTTCTGAGATGCTTAAAAAGAAGAAATAAGCGTTCTAAAATGCTTTAAAAATTCAAAGACATCTTCCAATGGTTAACTAACGCAAGTCGCAATATCAGACCTTAATATTGACCCATAATATTTAAATTGGACCAGGTATTATATTACAGGGTAATAGTGTACCCTACCACAGGATATAATTATAGGTCAATTAGGGGGTACACTATGTATATTTTAAATAGTGCATTAAAACAAGGAAATACGAAGACACTTTTCTATGTTAACTAACGTCACGGTATCGGACCTTAATATTGACCTATAATTTTTAAATTGGACCACGTATTATATTACAGGGTAATAGTGTACCCTACCACAGGAAATAATTATAGGTCAATTAGGGGGTACACAGAGTGACCCTAAAGTTTACTATATATGCCTATGCGAAATAGAGTGTTCTGAGATGCTTAAAATGAAGAAATAAGCGTTCTAAAATGCTTTAAAAATTCAAAGACATCTTTCAATGGTTAACTAACGCAAGGCGCAATATCAGACCTTAATATTGACCCATAATAATTAAATTGGACCAGGTATTATATTACAGGGTAATAGTGTACCCTACCACAGGAAATAATTATAGGTCAATTAGGGGGTACACTATGTATATTTTAAATAGTGCATTAAAACAAGGAAATACGAAGACATTTTTCAATGTTAACTAACGGCACGGTATCGGAACTTAATATTGACCTATAATTTTTAAATTGGACCAAGTATTATATTACAGGGTAATAGTGTACCCTACCACAGGAAATACTTATAGGTCATTTAGGGGGTACACAGCGTGACCCTAAATTTTACTATGTATGCCTATGCGAAATAGAGTGTTCTGAGAAGCTTAAAATGAAGAAATAAGCGTTCTAAAATGCTTTAAAAATTCAAAGACATCTTTCAATGGTTAACTAACGCAAGGCGCAATATCGGACCTTAATATTGCCCTATAATTTTTAAATTGGACCACGTATTATATTACAGGGTTATAGTGTACCCTACCACAGGAAATAATTATAGGTCAATTAGGGGGTACACAGAGTGACCCTAAAGTTTACTATGTATGCCTATGCGAAATAAAGTGTTCTGAGAAGCTAAAAATGAGGAAATAAGCGTTCTAAAATGCTTTAAAAATTCAAAGACATTTTTCTATGTTAACTAACGGCACGGTATCGGACCTTAATATTGACCTATAATTTTTAAATTGGACCACGTATTATATTACAGGGTAATAGTGTACCCTACCACAGGATATAATTATAGGTCAATTAGGGGGTACACTATGTATATTTTAAATAGTGCATTAAAACAAGGAAATACGAAGACACTTTTCTATGTTAACTAACGGCACGGTATCGGACCTTAATATTGACCTATAATTTTTAAATTGGACCACGTATTATATTACAGGGTAATAGTGTACCCTACCACAGGAAATAATTATAGGTCAATTAGGGGGTACACAGAGTGACCCTAAAGTTTACTATTTATGCCTATGCGAAATAGAGTGTTCTGAGATGCTTAAAATGAAGAAATAAGCGTTCTAAAATGCTTTAAAAATTCAAAGACATCTTTCAATGGTTAACTAACGCAAGGCGCAATATCAGACCTTAATATTGACCCATAATATTTAAATTGGAAAAGGTATTATATTACAGGGTAATAGTGTACCCTACCACAGGAAATAATTATAGGTCAATTAGGGGGTACACTATGTATATTTTAAATAGTGCATTAAAACAAGGAAATACGAAGACATTTTTCAATGTTAACTAACGGCACGGTATCGGAACTTAATATTGACCTATAATTTTCAAATTGGACCACGTATTATATTACAGGGTAATAGTGTACCCTACCACAGGAAATAATTATAGGTCATTTAGGGGGTACACAGCGTGACCCTAAATTTTACTATGTATGCCTATGCGAAATAGAGTGTTCTGAGAAGCTTAAAATGAAGAAATAAGCGTTCTAAAATGCTTTAAAAATTCAAAGACATCTTTCAATGGTTAACTAACGCAAGGCGCAATATCAGACCTTAATATTGACCCATAAAATTTAAATTGGACCAGGTATTATATTACAGGGTAATAGTGTACCCTACCAAAGGAAATAATTATAGGTCAATTAGGGGGTACACAGCGTGACCCTAAAGTTTACTATGTATGCCTATGCGAAATAAAGTGTTCTGAGAAGCTTAAAATGAGGAAATAAGCGTTCTAAAATGCTTTAAAAATTCAAAGACATTTTTCTATGTTAACTAACGGCACGGTATCGGACCTTAATATTGACCTATAATTTTTAAATTGGACCACGTATTATAATACAGGGTAATAGTGTACCCTACCACAGGAAATAATTATAGGTCATTTAGGGGGTACACAGCGTGACCCTAAATTTTACTATGTATGCCTATGCGAAATAGAGTGTTCTGAGATGCTTAAAAAGAAGAAATAAGCGTTCTAAAATGCTTTAAAAATTCAAAGACATCTTCCAATGGTTAACTAACGCAAGGCGCAATATCAGACCTTAATATTGACCCATAATATTTAAATTGGACCAGGTATTATATTACAGGGTAATAGTGTACCCTACCACAGGAAATAATTATAGGTCAATTAGGGGGTACACTATGTATATTTTAAATAGTGCATTAAAACAAGGAAATACGAAGACACTTTTCTATGTTAACTAACGGCACGGTATCGGACCTTAATATTGACCTATAATTTTTAAATTGGACCACGTATTATATTACAGGGTTATAGTGTACCCTACCACAGGAAATAATTATAGGTCAATTAGGGGGTACACAGAGTGACCCTAAAGTTTACTATATATGCCTATGCGAAATAGAGTGTTCTGAGATGCTTAAAATGAAGAAATAAGCGTTCTAAAATGCTTTAAAAATTCAAAAACATCTTTCAATGGTTAACTAACGCAAGGCGCAATATCAGACCTTAATATTGACCCATAATATTTAAATTGGACCAGGTATTATATTACAGGGTAATAGTGTACCCTACCACAGGAAATAATTATAGGTCAATTAGGGGGTACACTATGTATATTTTAAATAGTGCATTAAAACAAGGAAATACGAAGACACTTTTCTATGTTAACTAACGGCACGGTATCGGACCTTAATATTGACCTATAATTTTTAAACTGGACCACGTATTATATTACAGGGTTATAGTGTACCCTAAAACAGGAAATAATTATAGGTCAATTAGGGGGTACACAGAGTGACCCTAAAGTTTACTATGTATGCCTATGCGAAATAAAGTGTTCTGAGAAGCTTAAAATGAGGAAATAAGCGTTCTAAAATGCTTTAAAAATTCAAAGACATTTTTCTATGTTAACTAACGGCACGGTATCGGACCTTAATATTGACCTATAATTTTTAAATTGGACCACCTATTATATTACAGGGTAATAGTGTACCCTACCACAGGAAATAATTATAGGTCATTTAGGGGGTACACTATGTATATTTTAAATAGTGCATTAAAACAAGGAAATACGAAGACACTTTTCTATGTTAACTAACGGCACGGTATCGGACCTTAATATTGACCTATAATTTTTAAATTGTACCAAGTATTATATTACAGGGTAATAGTGTACCTTACCACAGGAAATAATTATAGGTCAATTAGGTGGTACACAGCGTGACCCTAAAATTTACTATGTATGCCTATGCGAAATAGAGTGTTCTGAGAAGCTTAAAATGAAGAAATAAGCGTTCTAAAATGCTTTAAAAATTCAAAGACATCTTTCAATGGTTAACTAACGCAAGGCGCGATATCAGACCTTAATATGGAACCATAATATTTCAATTGGACCAGGTATTATATTACAGGGTAATAGTGTACCCTACAACAGGAAATAATTATAGGTCAATTAGGGGGTACACTATGTATGTTTTAAATAGTGCATTAAAACAAGAAAATACGAAGACACTTTTCTATGTTAACTAACGGCACGGTATCGGACTTTAATATTGACCTATAATTTTTAAATTGGACCACGTATTATATTACAGGGTTATAGTGTACCCTACCACAGGAAATAATTATAGGTCAATTAGGGGGTACACAGAGTGACCCTAAAGTTTACTATGTATGCCTATGCGAAATAAAGTGTTCTGAGAAGCTAAAAATGAGGAAATAAGCGTTCTAAAATGCTTTAAAAATTCAAAGACATTTTTCTATGTTTACTAACGGCACGGTATCGGACCTTAATATTGACCTATAATTTTTAAATTGGACCACGTATTATATTACAGGGTAATAGTGTTCCCTACCACAGGAAATAATTATAGGTCATTTAGGGGGTACACAGCGTGACCCTAAATTTTACTATGTATGCCTATGCGAAATAGAGTGTTCTGAGATGCTTAAAATGAAGAAATAAGCGTTCTAAAATGCTTTAAAAATTCAAAGACATCTTCCAATGGTTAACTAATGCAAGTCGCAATATCAGACCTTAATATTGACCCATAATATTTAAATTGGACCAGGTATTATATTACAGGGTAATAGTGTACCCTACCACAGGATATAATTATAGGTCAATTAGGGGGTACACTATGTATATTTTAAATAGTGCATTAAAACAAGGAAATACGAAGACACTTTTCTATGTTAACTAACGGCACGGTATCGGACCTTAATATTGACCTATAATTTTTAAATTGGACCACGTATTATATTACAGGGTAATAGTGTACCCTACCACAGGAAATAATTATAGGTCAATTAGGGGGTACACAGAGTGACCCTAAAGTTTACTATATATGCCTATGCGAAATAGAGTGTTCTGAGATGCTTAAAATGAAGAAATAAGCGTTCTAAAATGCTTTAAAAATTCAAAGACATCTTTCAATGGTTAACTAACGCAAGGCGCAATATCAGACCTTAATATTGACCCATAATATTTAAATTGGACCAGGTATTATATTACAGGGTAATAGTGTACCCTACCACAGGAAATAATTATAGGTCAATTAGGGGGTACACTATGTATATTTTAAATAGTGCATTAAAACAAGGAAATACGAAGACACTTTTCTATGTTAACTAACGGCACGGTATCGGACCTTAATATTGACCTATAATTTTTAAATTGGACCACGTATTATATTACAGGGTTATAGTGTACCCTACCACAGGAAATAATTATAGGTCAATTAGGGGGTACACAGAGTGACCCTAAAGTTTACTATATATGCCTATGCGAAATAGAGTGTTCTGAGATGCTTAAAATGAAGAAATAAGCGTTCTAAAATGCTTTAAAAATTCAAAAACATCTTTCAATGGTTAACTAACGCAAGGCGCAATATCAGACCTTAATATTGACCCATAATATTTAAATTGGACCAGGTATTATATTACAGGGTAATAGTGTACCCTACCACAGGAAATAATTATAGGTCAATTAGGGGGTACACTATGTATATTTTAAATAGTGCATTAAAACAAGGAAATACGAAGACACTTTTCTATGTTAACTAACGGCACGGTATCGGACCTTAATATTGACCTATAATTTTTAAACTGGACCACGTATTATATTACAGGGTTATAGTGTACCCTAAAACAGGAAATAATTATAGGTCAATTAGGGGGTACACAGAGTGACCCTAAAGTTTACTTTGTATGCCTTTGCGAAATAAAGTGTTCTGAGAAGCTTAAAATGAGGAAATAAGCGTTCTAAAATGCTTTAAAAATTCAAAGACATTTTTCTATGTTAACTAACGGCACGGTATCGGACCTTAATATTGACCTATAATTTTTAAATTGGACCACCTATTATATTACAGGGTAATAGTGTAACCTACCACAGGAAATAATTATAGGTCATTTAGGGGGTACACTATGTATATTTTAAATAGTGCATTAAAACAAGGAAATACGAAGACACTTTTCTATGTTAACTAACGGCACGGTATCGGACCTTAATATTGACCTATAATTTTTAAATTGTACCAAGTATTATATTACAGGGTAATAGTGTACCTTACCACAGGAAATAATTATAGGTCAATTAGGTGGTACACAGCGTGACCCTAAAATTTACTATGTATGCCTATGCGAAATAGAGTGTTCTGAGAAGCTTAAAATGAAGAAATAAGCGTTCTAAAATGCTTTAAAAATTCAAAGACATCTTTCAATGGTTAACTAACGCAAGGCGCGATATCAGACCTTAATATGGAACCATAATATTTCAATTGGACCAGGTATTATATTACAGGGTAATAGTGTACCCTTCAACAGGAAATAATTATAGGTCAATTAGGGGGTACACTATGTATGTTTTAAATAGTGCATTAAAACAAGAAAATACGAAGACACTTTTCTATGTTAACTAACGGCACGGTATCGGACTTTAATATTGACCTATAATTTTTAAATTGGACCACGTATTATATTACAGGGTTATAGTGTACCCTACCACAGGAAATAATTATAGGTCAATTAGGGGGTACACAGAGTGACCCTAAAGTTTACTATGTATGCCTATGCGAAATAAAGTGTTCTGAGAAGCTAAAAATGAGGAAATAAGCGTTCTAAAATGCTTTAAAAATTCAAAGACATTTTTCTATGTTAACTAACGGCACGGTATCGGACCTTAATATTGACCTATAATTTTTAAATTGGACCACGTATTATATTACAGGGTAATAGTGTACCCTACCACAGGAAATAATTATAGGTCATTTAGGGGGTACACAGCGTGACCCTAAATTTTACTATGTATGCCTATGCGAAATAGAGTGTTCTGAGATGCTTAAAATGAAGAAATAAGCGTTCTAAAATGCTTTAAAAATTCAAAGACATCTTCCAATGGTTAACTAACGCAAGTCGCAATATCAGACCTTAATATTGACCCATAATATTTAAATTGGACCAGGTATTATATTACAGGGTAATAGTGTACCCTACCACAGGATATAATTATAGGTCAATTAGGGGGTACACTATGTATATTTTAAATAGTGCATTAAAACAAGGAAATACGAAGACACTTTTCTATGTTAACTAACGGCACGGTATCGGACCTTAATATTGACCTATAATTTTTAAATTGGACCACGTATTATATTACAGGGTAATAGTGTACCCTACCACAGGAAATAATTATAGGTCAATTAGGGGGTACACAGAGTGACCCTAAAGTTTACTATATATGCCTATGCGAAATAGAGTGTTCTGAGATGCTTAAAATGAAGAAATAAGCGTTCTAAAATGCTTTAAAAATTCAAAGACATCTTTCAATGGTTAACTAACGCAAGGCGCAATATCAGACCTTAATATTGACCCATAATATTTAAATTGGACCAGGTATTATATTACAGGGTAATAGTGTACCCTACCACAGGAAATAATTATAGGTCAATTAGGGGGTAGACTATGTATATTTTAAATAGTGCATTAAAACAAGGAAATACGAAGACACTTTTCTATGTTAACTAACGGCACGGTATCGGACCTTAATATTGACCTATAATTTTTAAATTGGACCACGTATTATATTACAGGGTTATAGTGTACCCTACCACAGGAAATAATTATAGGTCAATTAGGGGGTACACAGAGTGACCCTAAAGTTTACTATATATGCCTATGCGAAATAGAGTGTTCTGAGATGCTTAAAATGAAGAAATAAGCGTTCTAAAATGCTTTAAAAATTCAAAAACATCTTTCAATGGTTAACTAACGCAAGGCGCAATATCAGACCTTAATATTGACCCATAATATTTAAATTGGACCAGGTATTATATTACAGGGTAATAGTGTACCCTACCACAGGAAATAATTATAGGTCAATTAGGGGGTACACTATGTATATTTTAAATAGTGCATTAAAACAAGGAAATACGAAGACACTTTTCTATGTTAACTAACGGCACGGTATCGGACCTTAATATTGACCTATAATTTTTAAACTGGACCACGTATTATATTACAGGGTTATAGTGTACCCTAAAACAGGAAATAATTATAGGTCAATTAGGGGGTACACAGAGTGACCCTAAAGTTTACTATGTATGCCTATGCGAAATAAAGTGTTCTGAGAAGCTTAAAATGAGGAAATAAGCGTTCTAAAATGCTTTAAAAATTCAAAGACATTTTTCTATGTTAACTAACGGCACGGTATCGGACCTTAATATTGACCTATAATTTTTAAATTGGACCACCTATTATATTACAGGGTAATAGTGTACCCTACCACAGGAAATAATTATAGGTCATTTAGGGGGTACACTATGTATATTTTAAATAGTGCATTAAAACAAGGAAATACGAAGACACTTTTCTATGTTAACTAACGGCACGGTATCGGACCTTAATATTGACCTATAATTTTTAAATTGTACCAAGTATTATATTACAGGGTAATAGTGTACCTTACCACAGGAAATAATTATAGGTCAATTAGGTGGTACACAGCGTGACCCTAAAATTTACTATGTATGCCTATGCGAAATAGAGTGTTCTGAGAAGCTTAAAATGAAGAAATAAGCGTTCTAAAATGCTTTAAAATTTCAAAGACATCTTTCAATGGTTAACTAACGCAAGGCGCGATATCAGACCTTAATATGGAACCATAATATTTCAATTGGACCAGGTATTATATTACAGGGTAATAGTGTACCCTACAACAGGAAATAATTATAGGTCAATTAGGGGGTACACTATGTATGTTTTAAATAGTGCATTAAAACAAGAAAATACGAAGACACTTTTCTATGTTAACTAACGGCACGGTATCGGACTTTAATATTGACCTATAATTTTTAAATTGGACCACGTATTATATTACAGGGTTATAGTGTACCCTACCACAGGAAATAATTATAGGTCAATTAGGGGGTACACAGAGTGACCCTAAAGTTTACTATGTATGCCTATGCGAAATAAAGTGTTCTGAGAAGCTAAAAATGAGGAAATAAGCGTTCTAAAATGCTTTAAAAATTCAAAGACATTTTTCTATGTTAACTAACGGCACGGTATCGGACCTTAATATTGACCTATAATTTTTAAATTGGACCACGTATTATATTACAGGGTAATAGTGTACCCTACCACAGGAAATAATTATAGGTCATTTAGGGGGTACACAGCGTGACCCTAAATTTTACTATGTATGCCTATGCGAAATAGAGTGTTCTGAGATGCTTAAAATGAAGAAATAAGCGTTCTAAAATGCTTTAAAAATTCAAAGACATCTTCCAATGGTTAACTAACGCAAGTCGCAATATCAGACCTTAATATTGACCCATAATATTTAAATTGGACCAGGTATTATATTACAGGGTAATAGTGTACCCTACCACAGGATATAATTATAGGTCAATTAGGGGGTACACTATGTATATTTTAAATAGTGCATTAAAACAAGGAAATACGAAGACACTTTTCTATGTTAACTAACGGCACGGTATCGGACCTTAATATTGACCTATAATTTTTAAATTGGACCACGTATTATATTACAGGGTAATAGTGTACCCTACCACAGGAAATAATTATAGGTCAATTAGGGGGTACACAGAGTGACCCTAAAGTTTACTATATATGCCTATGCGAAATAGAGTGTTCTGAGATGCTTAAAATGAAGAAATAAGCGTTCTAAAATGCTTTAAAAATTCAAAGACATCTTTCAATGGTTAACTAACGCAAGGCGCAATATCAGACCTTAATATTGACCCATAATATTTAAATTGGACCAGGTATTATATTACAGGGTAATAGTGTACCCTACCACAGGAAATAATTATAGGTCAATTAGGGGGTACACTATGTATATTTTAAATAGTGCATTAAAACAAGGAAATACGAAGACATTTTTCAATGTTAACTAACGGCACGGTATCGGAACTTAATATTGACCTATAATTTTTAAATTGGACCACGTATTATATTACAGGGTAATAGTGTACCCTACCACAGGAAATACTTATAGGTCATTTAGGGGGTACACAGCGTGACCCTAAATTTTACTATGTATGCCTATGCGAAATAGAGTGTTATGAGAAGCTTAAAATGAAGAAATAAGCGTTCTAAAATGCTTTAAAAATTCAAAGACATCTTTCAATGGTTAACTAACGCAAGGCGCAATATCGGACCTTAATATTGACCTATAATTTTTAAATTGGACCACGTATTATATTACAGGGTTATAGTGTACCCTACCACAGGAAATAATTATAGGTCAATTAGGGGGTACACAGAGTGACCCTAAAGTTTACTATGTATGCCTATGCGAAATAAAGTGTTCTGAGAAGCTAAAAATGAGGAAATAAGCGTTCTAAAATGCTTTAAAAATTCAAAGACATTTTTCTATGTTAACTAACGGCACGGTATCGGACCTTAATATTGACCTATAATTTTTAAATTGGGCCACGTATTATATTACAGGGTAATAGTGTACCCTACCACAGGATATAATTATAGGTCAATTAGGGGGTACACTATGTATATTTTAAATAGTGCATTAAAACAAGGAAATACGAAGACACTTTTCTATGTTAACTAACGGCACGGTATCGGACCTTAATATTGACCTATAATTTTTAAATTGGACCACGTATTATATTACAGGATAATAGTGTACCCTACCACAGGAAATAATTATAGGTCAATTAGGGGGTACACAGAGTGACCCTAAAGTTTACTATATATGCCTATGCGAAATAGAGTGTTCTGAGATGCTTAAAATGAAGAAATAAGCGTTCTAAAATGCTTTAAAAATTCAAAGACATCTTTCAATGGTTAACTAACGCAAGGCGCAATATCAGACCTTAATATTGACCCATAATATTTAAATTGGAAAAGGTATTATATTACAGGGTAATAGTGTACCCTACCACAGGAAATAATTATAGGTCAATTAGGGGGTACACTATGTATATTTTAAATAGTGCATTAAAACAAGGAAATACGAAGACATTTTTCAATGTTAACTAACGGCACGGTATCGGAACTTAATATTGACCTATAATTTTTAAATTGGACCACGTATTATATTACAGGGTAATAGTGTACCCTACCACAGGAAATACTTATAGGTCATTTAGGGGGTACACAGCGTGACCCTAAATTTTACTATGTATGCCTATGCGAAATAGAGTGTTCTGAGAAGCTTAAAATGAAGAAATAAGCGTTCTAAAATGCTTTAAAAATTCAAAGACATCTTTCAATGGTTAACTAACGCAAAGCGCAATATCGGACCTTAATATTGACCTATAATTTTTAAATTGGACCACGTATTATATTACAGGGTTATAGTGTACCCTACCACAGGAAATAATTATAGGTCAATTAGGGGGTACACAGAGTGACCCTAAAGTTTACTATGTATGCCTATGCGAAATAAAGTGTTCTGAGAAGCTTAAAATGAGGAAATAAGCGTTCTAAAATGCTTTAAAAATTCAAAGACATTTTTCTATGTTAACTAACGGCACGGTATCGGACCTTAATATTGACCTATAATTTTTAAATTGGACCACCTATTATATTACAGGGTAATAGTGTACCCTACCACAGGAAATAATTATAGGTCATTTAGGGGGTACACTATGTATATTTTAAATAGTGCATTAAAACAAGGAAATACGAAGACACTTTTCTATGTTAACTAACGGCACGGTATCGGACCTTAATATTGACCTATAATTTTTAAATTGTACCAAGTATTATATTACAGGGTAATAGTGTACCTTACCACAGGAAATAATTATAGGTCAATTAGGTGGTACACAGCGTGACCCTAAAATTTACTATGTATGCCTATGCGAAATAGAGTGTTCTGAGAAGCTTAAAATGAAGAAATAAGCGTTCTAAAATGCTTTAAAAATTCAAAGACATCTTTCAATGGTTAACTAACGCAAGGCGCGATATCAGACCTTAATATGGAACCATAATATTTCAATTGGACCTGGTATTATATTACAGGGTAATAGTGTACCCTACAACAGGAAATAATTATAGGTCAATTAGGGGGTACACTATGTATGTTTTAAATAGTGCATTAAAACAAGAAAATACGAAGACACTTTTCTATGTTAACTAACGGCACGGTATCGGACTTTAATATTGACCTATAATTTTTAAATTGGACCACGTATTATATTACAGGGTTATAGTGTACCCTACCACAGGAAATAATTATAGGTCAATTAGGGGGTACACAGAGTGACCCTAAAGTTTACTATGTATGCCTATGCGAAATAAAGTGTTCTGAGAAGCTAAAAATGAGGAAATAAGCGTTCTAAAATGCTTTAAAAATTCAAAGACATTTTTCTATGTTAACTAACGGCACGGTATCGGACCTTAATATTGACCTATAATTTTTAAATTGGACCACGTATTATATTACAGGGTAATAGTGTACCCTACCACAGGAAATAATTATAGGTCATTTAGGGGGTACACAGCGTGACCCTAAATTTTACTATGTATGCCTATGCGAAATAGAGTGTTCTGAGATGCTTAAAATGAAGAAATAAGCGTTCTAAAATGCTTTAAAAATTCAAAGACATCTTCCAATGGTTAACTAACGCAAGTCGCAATATCAGACCTTAATATTGACCCATAATATTTAAATTGGACCAGGTATTATATTACAGGGTAATAGTGTACCCTACCACAGGATATAATTATAGGTCAATTAGGGGGTACACTATGTATATTTTAAATAGTGCATTAAAACAAGGAAATACGAAGACACTTTTCTATGTTAACTAACGGCACGGTATAGGACCTTAATATTGACCTATAATTTTTAAATTGGACCACGTATTATATTACAGGGTAATAGGGTACCCTACCACAGGAAATACTTATAGGTCATTTAGGGGGTACACAGCGTGACCCTAAATTTTACTATGTATGCTTATGCGAAATAGAGTGTTCTGAGAAGCTTAAAATGAAGAAATAAGCGTTCTAAAATGCTTTAAAAATTCAAAGACATCTTTCAATGGTTAACTAAAGCAAGGCGCAATATCAGACCTTAATATTGACCCATAAAATTTAAATTGGACCAGGTATTATATTACAGGGAAATAGTGTACCCTACCAAAGGAAATAATTATAGGTCAATTAGGGGGTACACAGCGTGACCCTAAAGTTTACTATGTATGCCTATGCGAAATAAAGTGTTCTGAGAAGCTTAAAATGAGGAAATAAGCGTTCTAAAATGCTTTAAAAATTCAAAGACATTTTTCTATGTTAACTAACGGCACGGTATCGGACCTTAATATTGACCTATAATTTTTAAATTGGACCACGTATTATATTACAGGGTAATAGTGTACCCTACCACAGGAAATAATTATAGGTCATTTAGGGGGTACACAGCGTGACCCTAAATTTTACTATGTATGCCTATGCGAAATAGAGTGTTCTGAGATGCTTAAAAAGAAGAAATAAGCGTTCTAAAATGCTTTAAAAATTCAAAGACATCTTCCAATGGTTAACTAACGCAAGGCGCAATATCAGACCTTAATATTGACCCATAATATTTAAATTGGACCAGGTATTATATTACAGGGTAATAGTGTACCCTACCACAGGAAATAATTATAGGTCAATTAGGGGGTACACTATGTATATTTTAAATAGTGCATTAAAACAAGGAAATACGAAGACACTTTTCTATGTTAACTAACGGCACGGTATCGGACCTTAATATTGACCTATAATTTTTAAATTGGACCACGTATTATATTACAGGGTTATAGTGTACCCTACCACAGGAAATAATTATAGGTCAATTAGGGGGTACACAGAGTGACCCTAAAGTTTACTATATATGCCTATGCGAAATAGAGTGTTCTGAGATGCTTAAAATGAAGAAATAAGCGTTCTAAAATGCTTTAAAAATTCAAAAACATCTTTCAATGGTTAACTAACGCAAGGCGCAATATCAGACCTTAATATTGACCCATAATATTTAAATTGGACCAGGTATTATATTACAGGGTAATAGTGTACCCTACCACAGGAAATAATTATAGGTCAATTAGGGGGTACACTATGTATATTTTAAATAGTGCATTAAAACAAGGAAATACGAAGACACTTTTCTATGTTAACTAACGGCACGGTATCGGACCTTAATATTGACCTATAATTTTTAAACTGGACCACGTATTATATTACAGGGTTATAGTGTACCCTAAAACAGGAAATAATTATAGGTCAATTAGGGGGTACACAGAGTGACCCTAAAGTTTACTATGTATGCCTATGCGAAATAAAGTGTTCTGAGAAGCTTAAAATGAGGAAATAAGCGTTCTAAAATGCTTTAAAAATTCAAAGACATTTTTCTATGTTAACTAACGGCACGGTATCGGACCTTAATATTGACCTATAATTTTTAAATTGGACCACCTATTATATTACAGGGTAATAGTGTACCCTACCACAGGAAATAATTATAGGTCATTTAGGGGGTACACTATGTATATTTTAAATAGTGCATTAAAACAAGGAAATACGAAGACACTTTTCTATGTTAACTAACGGCACGGTATCGGACCTTAATATTGACCTATAATTTTTAAATTGTACCAAGTATTATATTACAGGGTAATAGTGTACCTTACCACAGGAAATAATTATAGGTCAATTAGGTGGTACACAGCGTGACCCTAAAATTTACTATGTATGCCTATGCGAAATAGAGTGTTCTGAGAAGCTTAAAATGAAGAAATAAGCGTTCTAAAATGCTTTAAAAATTCAAAGACATCTTTCAATGGTTAACTAACTTAAGGCGCGATATCAGACCTTAATATGGAACCATAATATTTCAATTGGACCAGGTATTATATTACAGGGTAATAGTGTACCCTACAACAGGAAATAATTATAGGTCAATTAGGGGGTACACTATGTATGTTTTAAATAGTGCATTAAAACAAGAAAATACGAAGACACTTTTCTATGTTAACTAACGGCACGGTATCGGACTTTAATATTGACCTATAATTTTTAAATTGGACCACGTATTATATTACAGGGTTATAGTGTACCCTACCACAGGAAATAATTATAGGTCAATTAGGGGGTACACAGAGTGACCCTAAAGTTTACTATGTATGCCTATGCGAAATAAAGTGTTCTGAGAAGCTAAAAATGAGGAAATAAGCGTTCTAAAATGCTTTAAAAATTCAAAGACATTTTTCTATGTTAACTAACGGCACGGTATCGGACCTTAATATTGACCTATAATTTTTAAATTGGACCACGTATTATATTACAGGGTAATAGTGTACCCTACCACAGGAAATAATTATAGGTCATTTAGGGGGTACACAGCGTGACCCTAAATTTTACTATGTATGCCTATGCGAAATAGAGTGTTCTGAGATGCTTAAAATGAAGAAATAAGCGTTCTAAAATGCTTTAAAAATTCAAAGACATCTTCCAATGGTTAACTAACGCAAGTCGCAATATCAGACCTTAATATTGACCCATAATATTTAAATTGGACCAGGTATTATATTACAGGGTAATAGTGTACACTACCACAGGATATAATTATAGGTCAATTAGGGGGTACACTATGTATATTTTAAATAGTGCATTAAAACAAGGAAATACGAAGACACTTTTCTATGTTAACTAACGGCACGGTATAGGACCTTAATATTGACCTATAATTTTTAAATTGGACCACGTATTATATTACAGGGTAATAGTGTACCCTACCACAGGAAATACTTATAGGTCATTTAGGGGGTACACAGCGTGACCCTAAATTTTACTATGTATGCCTATGCGAAATAGAGTGTTCTGAGAAGCTTAAAATGAAGAAATAAGCGTTCTAAAATGCTTTAAAAATTCAAAGACATCTTTCAATGGTTAACTAACGCAAGGCGCAATATCGGACCTTAATATTGACCTATAATTTTTAAATTGGACCACGTATTATATTACAGGGTTATAGTGTACCCTACCACAGGAAATAATTATAGGTCAATTAGGGGGTACACAGAGTGACCCTAAAGTTTACTATGTATGCCTATGCGAAATAAAGTGTTCTGAGAAGCTAAAAATGAGGAAATAAGCGTTCTAAAATGCTTTAAAAATTCAAAGACATTTTTCTATGTTAACTAACGGCACGGTATCGGACCTTAATATTGACCTATAATTTTTAAATTGGACCACGTATTATATTACAGGGTAATAGTGTACCCTACCACAGGATATAATTATAGGTCAATTAGGGGGTACACTATGTATATTTTAAATAGTGCATTAAAACAAGGAAATACGAAGACACTTTTCTATGTTAACTAACGGCACGGTATCGGACCTTAATATTGACCTATAATTTTTAAATTGGACCACGTATTATATTACAGGGTAATAGTGTACCCTACCACAGGAAATAATTATAGGTCAATTAGGGGGTACACAGAGTGACCCTAAAGTTTACTATATATGCCTATGCGAAATAGAGTGTTCTGAGATGCTTAAAATGAAGAAATAAGCGTTCTAAAATGCTTTAAAAATTCAAAGACATCTTTCAATGGTTAACTAACGCAAGGCGCAATATCAGACCTTAATATTGACCCATAATATTTAAATTGGAAAAGGTATTATATTACAGGGTAATAGTGTACCCTACCACAGGAAATAATTATAGGTCAATTAGGGGGTACACTATGTATATTTTAAATAGTGCATTAAAACAAGGAAATACGAAGACATTTTTCAATGTTAACTAACGGCACGGTATCGGAACTTAATATTGACCTATAATTTTTAAATTGGACCACGTATTATATTACAGGGTAATAGTGTACCCTACCACAGGAAATAATTATAGGTCATTTAGGGGGTACACAGCGTGACCCTAAATTTTACTATGTATGCCTATGCGAAATAGAGTGTTCTGAGAAGCTTAAAATGAAGAAATAAGCGTTCTAAAATGCTTTAAAAATTCAAAGACATCTTTCAATGGTTAACTAACGCAAGGCGCAATATCAGACCTTAATATTGACCCATAAAATTTAAATTGGACCAGGTATTATATTACAGGGTAATAGTGTACCCTACCAAAGGAAATAATTATAGGTCAATTAGGGGGTACACAGCGTGACCCTAAAGTTTACTATGTATGCCTATGCGAAATAAAGTGTTCTGAGAAGCTTAAAATGAGGAAATAAGCGTTCTAAAATGCTTTAAAAATTCAAAGACATTTTTCTATGTTAACTAACGGCACGGTATCGGACCTTAATATTGACCTATAATTTTTAAATTGGACCACGTATTATATTACAGGGTAATAGTGTACCCTACCACAGGAAATAATTATAGGTCATTTAGGGGGTACACAGCGTGACCCTAAATTTTACTATGTATGCCTATGCGAAATAGAGTGTTCTGAGATGCTTAAAAAGTAGAAATAAGCGTTCTAAAATGCTTTAAAAATTCAAAGACATCTTCCAATGGTTAACTAACGCAAGGCGCAATATCAGACCTTAATATTGACCCATAATATTTAAATTGGACCAGGTATTATATTACAGGGTAATAGTGTACCCTACCACAGGAAATAATTATAGGTCAATTAGGGGGTACACTATGTATATTTTAAATAGTGCATTAAAACAAGGAAATACGAAGACACTTTTCTATGTTAACTAACGGCACGGTATCGGACCTTAATATTGACCTATAATTTTTAAATTGGACCACGTATTATATTACAGGGTTATAGTGTACCCTACCACAGGAAATAATTATAGGTCAATTAGGGGGTACGCAGAGTGACCCTAAAGTTTACTATATATGCCTATGCGAAATAGAGTGTTCTGAGATGCTTAAAATGAAGAAATAAGCGTTCTAAAATGCTTTAAAAATTCAAAAACATCTTTCAATGGTTAACTAACGCAAGGCGCAATATCAGACCTTAATATTGACCCATAATATTTAAATTGGACCAGGTATTATATTACAGGGTAATAGTGTACCCTACCACAGGAAATAATTATAGGTCAATTAGGGGGTACACTATGTATATTTTAAATAGTGCATTAAAACAAGGAAATACGAAGACACTTTTCTATGTTAACTAACGGCACGGTATCGGACCTTAATATTAACCTATAATTTTTAAACTGGACCACGTATTATATTACAGGGTTATAGTGTACCCTAAAACAGGAAATAATTATAGGTCAATTAGGGGGTACACAGAGTGACCCTAAAGTTTACTATGTATGCCTATGCGAAATAAAGTGTTCTGAGAAGCTTAAAATGAGGAAATAAGTGTTCTAAAATGCTTTAAAAATTCAAAGACATTTTTCTATGTTAACTAACGGCACGGTATCGGACCTTAATATTGACCTATAATTTTTAAATTGGACCACGTATTATATTACAGGGTAATAGTGTACCCTACCACAGGAAATAATTATAGGTCATTTAGGGGGTACACAGCGTGACCCTAAATTTTACTATGTATGCCTATGCGAAATAGAGTGTTCTGAGAAGCTTAAAATGAAGAAATAAGCGTTCTAAAATGCTTTAAAAATTCAAAGACATCTTTCAATGGTTAACTAACGCAAGGCGCAATATCAGACCTTAATATTGACCCATAAAATTTAAATTGGACCAGGTATTATATTACAGGGTAATAGTGTACCCTACCAAAGGAAATAATTATAGGTCAATTAGGGGGTACACAGCGTGACCCTAAAGTTTACTATGTATGCCTATGCGAAATAAAGTGTTCTGAGAAGCTTAAAATGAGGAAATAAGCGTTCTGAAATGCTTTAAAAATTCAAAGACATTTTTCTATGTTAACTAACGGCACGGTATCGGACCTTAATATTGACCTATAATTTTTAAATTGGACCACGTATTATATTACAGGGTAATAGTGTACCCTACCACAGGAAATAATTATAGGTCATTTAGGGGGTACACAGCGTGACCCTAAATTTTACTATGTATGCCTATGCGAAATAGAGTATTCTGAGATGCTTAAAAAGAAGAAATAAGCGTTCTAAAATGCTTTAAAAATTCAAAGACATCTTCCAATGGTTAACTAACGCAAGGCGCAATATCAGACCTTAATATTGACCCATAATATTTAAATTGGACCAGGTATTATATTACAGGGTAATAGTGTACCCTACCACAGGAAATAATTATAGGTCAATTAGGGGGTACACTATGTATATTTTAAATAGTGCATTAAAACAAGGAAATACGAAGACACTTTTCTATGTTAACTAACGGCACGGTATCGGACCTTAATATTGACCTATAATTTTTAAATTGGACCACGTATTATATTACAGGGTTATAGTGTACCCTACCACAGGAAATAATTATAGGTCAATTAGGGGGTACACAGAGTGACCCTAAAGTTTACTATATATGCCTATGCGAAATAGAGTGTTCTGAGATGCTTAAAATGAAGAAATAAGCGTTCTAAAATGCTTTAAAAATTCAAAGACATTTTCTATGTTAACTAACGGCACGGTATCGGACCTTAATATTGACCTATAATTTTTAAATTGGACCACCTATTATATTACAGGGTAATAGTGTACCCTACCACAGGAAATAATTATAGGTCATTTAGGGGGTACACTATGTATATTTTAAATAGTGCATTAAAACAAGGAAATACGAAGACACTTTTCTATGTTAACTAACGGCACGGTATCGGACCTTAATATGGACCTATAATTTTTAAATTGTACCACGTATTATATTACAGGGTAATAGTGTACCCTACCCCAGGAAATAATTATAGGTCAATTAGGGGGTACACTATGTATATTTTAAATAGTGCATTAAAACAAGGAAATACGAAGACATTTTTCAATGTTAACTAACGGCACGGTATCGGAACTTAATATTGACCTATAATTTTTAAATTGGACCACGTATTATATTACAGGGTAATAGTGTACCCTACCACAGGAAATAATTATAGGTTATTTAGGGGGTACACAGCGTGACCCTAAATTTTACTATGTATGCCTATGCGAAATAGAGTGTTCTGAGAAGCTTAAAATGAAGAAATAAGCGTTCTAAAATTCTTTAAAAATTCAAAGACATCTTTCAATGGTTTACTAACGCAAGGCGCAATATCAGACCTTAATATTGACCCATAAAATTTAAATTGGACCAGGTATTATATTACAGGGTAATAGTGTACCCTACCAAAGGAAATAATTATAGGTCAATTAGGGGGTACACAGCGTGACCCTAAAGTTTACTATGTATGCCTATGCGAAATAAAGTGTTCTGAGAAGCTTAAAATGAGGAAATAAGCGTTCTGAAATGCTTTAAAAATTCAAAGACATTTTTCTATGTTAACTAACGGCACGGTATCGGACCTTAATATTGACCTATAATTTTTAAATTGGACCACGTATTATATTACAGGGTAATAGTGTACCCTACCACAGGAAATAATTATAGGTCATTTAGGGGGTACACAGCGTGACCCTAAATTTTACTATGTATGCCTATGCGAAATAGAGTATTCTGAGATGCTTAAAAAGAAGAAATAAGCGTTCTAAAATGCTTTAAAAATTCAAAGACATCTTCCAATGGTTAACTAACGCAAGGCGCAATATCAGACCTTAATATTGACCCATAATATTTAAATTGGACCAGGTATTATATTACAGGGTAATAGTGTACCCTACCACAGGAAATAATTATAGGTCAATTAGGGGGTACACTATGTATATTTTAAATAGTGCATTAAAACAAGGAAATACGAAGACACTTTTCTATGTTAACTAACGGCACGGTATCGGACCTTAATATTGACCTATAATTTTTAAATTGGACCACGTATTATATTACAGGGTTATAGTGTACCCTACCACAGGAAATAATTATAGGTCAATTAGGGGGTACACAGAGTGACCCTAAAGTTTACTATATATGCCTATGCGAAATAGAGTGTTCTGAGATGCTTAAAATGAAGAAATAAGCGTTCTAAAATGCTTTAAAAATTCAAAGACATTTTCTATGTTAACTAACGGCACGGTATCGGACCTTAATATTGACCTATAATTTTTAAATTGGACCACCTATTATATTACAGGGTAATAGTGTACCCTACCACAGGAAATAATTATAGGTCATTTAGGGGGTACACTATGTATATTTTAAATAGTGCATTAAAACAAGGAAATACGAAGACACTTTTCTATGTTAACTAACGGCACGGTATCGGACCTTAATATGGACCTATAATTTTTAAATTGTACCACGTATTATATTACAGGGTAATAGTGTACCCTACCCCAGGAAATAATTATAGGTCAATTAGGGGGTACACTATGTATATTTTAAATAGTGCATTAAAACAAGGAAATACGAAGACATTTTTCAATGTTAACTAACGGCACGGTATCGGAACTTAATATTGACCTATAATTTTTAAATTGGACCACGTATTATATTACAGGGTAATAGTGTACCCTACCACAGGAAATAATTATAGGTTATTTAGGGGGTACACAGCGTGACCCTAAATTTTACTATGTATGCCTATGCGAAATAGAGTGTTCTGAGAAGCTTAAAATGAAGAAATAAGCGTTCTAAAATTCTTTAAAAATTCAAAGACATCTTTCAATGGTTTACTAACGCAAGGCGCAATATCAGACCTTAATATTGACCCATAAAATTTAAATTGGACCAGGTATTATATTACAGGGTAATAGTGTACCCTACCAAAGGAAATAATTATAGGTCAATTAGGGGGTACACAGCGTGACCCTAAAGTTTACTATGTATGCCTATGCGAAAAAAAGTGTTCTGAGAAGCTTAAAATGAGGAAATAAGCGTTCTAAAATGCTTTAAAAATTCAAAGACATTTTTCTATGTTAACTAACGGCACGGTATCGGACCTTAATATTGACCTATAATTTTTAAATTGGACCACGTATTATATTACAGGGTAATAGTGTACCCTACCACAGGAAATAATTATAGGTCATTTAGGGGGTACACAGCGTGACCCTAAATTTTACTATGTATGCCTATGCGAAATAGAGTGTTCTGAGATGCTTAAAATGAAGAAATAAGCGTTCTAAAATGCCTTAAAAATTCAAAGACATCTTCCAATGGTTAACTAACGCAAGGCGCAATATCAGACCTTAATATTGACCCATAATATTTAAATTGGACCAGGTATTATATTACAGGGTAATAGTGTACCCTACCACAGGAAATAATTATAGGTCAATTAGGGGGTACACTATGTATATTTTAAATAGTGCATTAAAACAAGGAAATACGAAGACATTTTTCAATGTTAACTAACGGCACGGTATCGGAACTTAATATTGACCTATAATTTTTAAATTGGACCACGTATTATATTACAGGGTAATAGTGTACCCTACCACAGGAAATAATTATAGGTCATTTAGGGGGTACACAGCGTGACCCTAAATTTTACTATGTATGCCTATGCGAAATAGAGTGTTCTGAGAAGCTTAAAATGAAGAAATAAGCGTTCTAAAATTCTTTAAAAATTCAAAGACATCTTTCAATGGTTAACTAACGCAAGGCGCAATATCAGACCTTAATATTGACCCATAAAATTTAAATTGGACCAGGTATTATATTACAGGGTAATAGTGTACCCTACCAAAGGAAATAATTATAGGTCAATTAGGGGGTACACTCAGCGTGACCCTAAAGTTTACTATGTATGCCTATGCGAAAAAAAGTGTTCTGAGAAGCTTAAAATGAGGAAATAAGCGTTCTAAAATGCTTTAAAAATTCAAAGACATTTTTCTATGTTAACTAACGGCACGGTATCGGACCTTAATATTGACCTATAATTTTTAAATTGGACCACGTATTATATTATAGGGTAATAGTGTACCCTACCACAGGAAATAATTATAGGTCATTTAGGGGGTACACAGCGTGACCCTAAATTTTACTATGTATGCCTATGCGAAATAGAGTGTTCTGAGATGCTTAAAATGAAGAAATAAGCGTTCTAAAATGCCTTAAAAATTCAAAGACATCTTCCAATGGTTAACTAACGCAAGGCGCAATATCAGACCTTAATATTGACCCATAATATTTAAATTGGACCAGGTATTATATTACAGGGTAATAGTGTACCCTACCCCAGGAAATAATTATAGGTCAATTAGGGGGTACACTATGTATATTTTAAATAGTGCATTAAAACAAGGAAATACGAAGACACTTTTCTATGTTAACTAACGGCACGGTATCGGACCTTAATATTGACCTATAATTTTTAAATTGGACCACGTATTATATTACAGGGTTATAGTGTACCCTACCACAGGAAATAATTATAGGTCAATTAGGGGGTACACAGAGTGACCCTAAAGTTTACTATATATGCCTATGCGAAATAGAGTGTTCTGAGATGCTTAAAATGAAGAAATAAGCGTTCTAAAATGCTTTAAAAATTCAAAGACATTTTTCTATGTTAACTAACGGCACGGTATCGGACCTTAATATTGACCTATAATTTTTAAATTGGACCACCTATTATATTACAGGGTAATAGTGTACCCAACCACAGGAAATAATTATAGGTCATTTAGGGGGTACACTATGTATATTTTAAATAGTGCATTAAAACAAGGAAATACGAAGACACTTTTCTATGTTAACTAACGGCACGGTATCGGACCTTAATATGGACCTATAATTTTTAAATTGTACCACGTATTATATTACAGGGTAATAGTGTACCTTACAGCAGGAAATAATTATAGGTCAATTAGGTGGTAGACAGCGTGACCCTAAAATTTTATATGTATGCCTATGCGAAATAGAGTGTTCTGAGAAGCTTAAAATGAAGAAATAAGCGTTCTAAAATGCTTTAAAAATTCAAAGACATCTTTCAATGGTTAACTAACGCAAGGCGCGATATCAGACCTTAATATGGAACCATAATATTTCAATTGGCCCAGGTATTATATTACAGGGTAATAGTGTACCCTACAACAGGAAATAATTATAGGTCAATTAGGGGGTACACTATGTATGTTTTAAATAGTGCATTAAAACAAGAAAATACGAAGACACTTTTCTATGTTAACTAACGGCATGGTATCGGACCTTAATATTGACCTATAATTTTTAAATTGGACCACGTATTATATTAAAGGGTAATAGTGTTCCCTACCACAGGAAATAATTATAGGTCATTAAGGGGGTACACAGCGTGACCCTAAATTTTACTATGTATGCCTATGCGAAATAGAGTGTTCTGAGATGCTTAAAATGAAGAAATAAGCGTTCTAAAATGCTTTAAAAATTCAAAGACATCTTTCAATGGTTAACTAACGCAAGGCGCAATATCAGACCTTAATATTGACCCATAATATTTAAATTGGACCAGGTATTATATTACAGGGTAATAGTGTACCCTTCCACAGGAAATAATTATAGGTCAATTAGGGGGTACCCTATGTATATTTTAAATAGTGCATTAAAACAAGGAAATACGAAGACATTTTTCAATGTTAACTAACGGCACGGTATCGGAACTTAATATTGACCTATAATTTTTAAATTGGACCACGCATTATATTACAGGGTAATAGTGTACCCTACCACAGGAAATAATTATAGGTCATTTAGGGGGTACACAGCGTGACCCTAAATTTTACTATGTATGCCTATGCGAAATAGAGTGTTCTGAGAAGCTTAAAATAAAGAAATAAGCGTTCTAAAATGCTTTAAAAATTCAAAGACATCTTTCAATGGTTAACTAACGCAAGGCGCAATATCAGACCTTAATATTGACCCATAAAATTTAAATTGGACCAGGTATTATATTACAGGGTAATAGTGTACCCTACCAAAGGAAATAATTATAGGTCAATTAGGGGGTACACAGCGTGACCCTAAAGTTTACTATGTATGCCTATGCAAAATAAAGTGTTCTGAGAAGCTTAAAATGAGGAAATAAGCGTTCTAAAATGCTTTAAAAATTCAAAGACATTTTTCTATGTTAACTAACGGCACGGTATCGGACCTTAATATTGACCTATAATTTTTAAATTGGACCACGTATTATATTACAGGGTAATAGTGCACCCTACCACAGGAAATAATTATAGGTCATTTAGGGGGTACACAGCGTGACCCTAAATTTTACTATGTATGCCTATACGAAATAGAGTGTTCTGAGATGCTTAAAATGAAGAAATAAGCGTTCTAAAATGCTTTAAAAATTCAAAAACATCTTTCAATGGTTAACTAACGCAATTCGCAATATCAGACCTTAATATTGACCCATAATATTTAAATTGGAAAAGGTATTATATTACAGGGTAATAGTGAACCCTACCACAGGAAATAATTATAGGTCAATTAGGGGGTACACTATGTATATTTTAAATAGTGCATTAAAACAAGGAAATACGAAGACACTTTTCTATGTTAACTAACGGCACGGTATCGGACCTTAATATTGACCTATAATTTTTAAACTGGACCACGTATTATATTATAGGGTTATAGTGTACCCTACCACAGGAAATAATTATAGGTCATTTAGGGGGTACACAGAGTGACCCTAAAGTTTACTATGTATGCCTATGCGAAATAAAGTGTTCTGAGAAGCTTAAAATGAGGAAATAAGCGTTCTAAAATGCTTTAAAAATTCAAAGACATTTTTCTATGTTAACTAACTTCACGGTATCGGACCTTAATATTGACCTATAATTTTTAAATTGGACCACCTATTATATTACAGGGTAATAGTGTACCCTACCACAGGAAATAATTATAGGTCATTTAGGGGGTACACTATGTATATTTTAAATAGTGCATTAAAACAAGGAAATACGAAAACACTTTTCTATGTTAACTAACGGCACGGTATCGGACCTTAATATTGACCTATAATTTTTAAATTGTACCACGTATTATATTACAGGGTAATAGTGTACCTTACCACAGGAAATAATTATAGGTCAATTAGGTGGTACACAGCGTGACCCTAAAATTTACTATGTATGCCTATGCGAAATAGAGTGTTCTGAGAAGCTTAAAATGAAGAAATAAGCGTTCTAAAATGCTTTAAAAATTCAAAGACATCTTTCAATGGTTAACTAACGCAAAGCGCGATATCAGACCTTAATATGGAACCATAATATTTCAATTGGACCAGGTATTATATTACAGGGTAATTGTGTACCCTACAACAGGAAATAATTATAGGTCAATTAGGGGGTACACTATGTATGTTTTAAATAGTGCATTAAAACAAGAAAATACGAAGACACTTTTCTATGTTAACTAACGGCACGGTATCGGACCTTAATATTGACCTATAATTTTTAAATTGGACCACGTATTATATTACAGGGTTATAGTGTACCCTACCACAGGAAATAATTATAGGTCAATTAGGGGGTACACAGAGTGACCCTAAAGTTTACTATGTATGCCGTTGCGAAATAAAGTGTTCTGAGAAGCTTAAAATGAGGAAATAAGCGTTCTAAAATGCTTTAAAAATTCAAAGACATTTTTCTATCTTAACTAACGGCAGGGTATCGGATCTTATTATTGACCTATAATTTTTAAATTGGACCACGTATTATATTACAGGGAAATAGTGTACCCTACCACAGGAAATAATTATAGGTCATTTAGGGGGTACACAGCGTGACCCTAAACTTTACTATGTATGCCTATGCGAAATAGAGTGTTCTGAGATGCTTAAAATGAAGAAATAAGCGTTCTAAAATGCTTTAAAAATTCAAAGACATCTTTCAATGGTTAACTAACGCAAGGCGCAATATCAGACCTTAATATTGACCCATAATATTTAAATTGGACCAGGTATTATATTACAGGGTAATAGTGTACCCTACCACAGGAAATAATTATAGGTCAATTAGGGGGTACACTATGTATATTTTAAATAGTGCATTAAAACAAGGAAATACGAAGACACTTTTCTATGTTAACTAACTGCACGGTATCGGACCTTAAAATTGACCTATAATTTTTAAATTGTACCACGTATTATATTACAGGGTAATAGTGTACCTTACCACAGGAAATAATTATAGGTCAATTAGGTGGTACACAGCGTGACCCTAAAATTTACTATGTATGCCTATGCGAAATAGAGTGTTCTGAGAAGCTTAAAATGAAGAAATAAGCGTTCTAAAATGCTTTAAAAATTCAAAGACATCTTTCAATGGTTAACTAACGCAAGGCGCAATATCAAACCTTAATATTGACCCATAATATTTAAATTGGACCAGGTATTATATTACAGGGTAATAGTGTACCCTACCACAGGAAATAATTATAGGTCAATTAGGGGGTACACTATGTATATTTTAAATAGTGCATTAAAACAAGGAAATACGAAGACACTTTTCTATGTTAACTAACGGCACGGTATCGGACCTTAATATTGACCTATAATTTTTAAATTGGACCACGTATTATATTACAGGGTTATAGTGTACCCATCACAGGAAATAATTATAGGTCAATTAGGGGGTACACAGAGAGACCCTAAAGTTTACTATGTATGCCTATGCGAAATAAAGTGTTCTGAGAAGCTTAAAATGAGGAAATAAGCGTTCTAAAATGCTTTAAAAATTCAAAGACATTTTTCAATGTTAACTAACGGCACGGTATCGGTCCTTAATATTGACCTATAATTTTTAAATTGGACCACGTATTATATTACAGGGTAATAGTGTACCCTACCACAGGAAATAATTATAGGTCATTTAGGGGGTACACAGCGTGACCCTAAATTTTACTATGTATGCTTATGCGAAATAGAGTGTTCTGAGAAGCTTAAAATGAAGAAATAAGCGTTCTAAAATGCTTTAAAAATTCAAAGACATCTTTCAATGTTTAACTAGCGCAAGGCGCAATATCAGACCTTAATATTGACCCATAATATTTAAATTGGACCAGGTATTATATTACAGGGTAATAGTGTACCCTACCACAGGAAATAATTATAGGTCAATTAGGGGGTACACTATGTATATTTTAAATAGTGCATTAAAACAAGGAAATACGAAGACACTTTTCTATGTTAACTAACGGCACGGTATCGGACCTTAATATTGACCTATAATTTTTAAATTGTACCACGTATTATATTACAAGGTAATAGTGTACCTTACCACAGGAAATAATTATAGGTTAATTAGGTGGTACACAGCGTGACCCTAAAATTTACTATGTATGCCTATGCGAAATAGAGTGTTCTGAGAAGCTTAAAATGAGGAAATAAGCGTTCTAAAATGCTTTAAAAATTCAAAGACATTTTTCTATGTTAAATAACGGCACGGTATCGGACCTTAATATTGACCTATAATTTTTAAATTGGACCACGTATTATATTAGAGGGTAATAGTGTACCCTACCACAGGAAATAATTATAGGTCATTTAGGGGGTACACAGCGTGACCCTAAATTTTACTATGTATGCCTATGCGAAATAGAGTGTTCTGAGAAGCTTAAAATGAAGAAATAAGCGTTCTAAAATGCTTTAAAAATTCAAAGACATCTTTCAATGGTTAACTAACGCAAGGCGCAATATCAAACCTTAATATTGACCCATAATATTTAAATTGAACCAGGTATTGTATTACAGGGTAATAGTGTACCCTACCACAGGAAATAATTATAGGTCAATTAGGGGGTACACTATGTATATTTTAAATAGTGCATTAAAACAAGGAAATACGAAGACATTTTTCAATGTTAACTAACGGCACGGTATCGGAACTTAATATTGACCTATAATTTTTAAATTGGACCACGTATTATATTACAGGGTAATAGTGTGCCCTACCACAGGAAATAATTATAGGTCATTTAGGGGGTACACAGCGTGACCCTAAATTTTACTATGTATGCCTATGCGAAATAGAGTGCTCTGAGAAGCTTAAAATGAAGAAATAAGCGTTCTAAAATGCTTTAAAAATTCAAAGACATTTTTCTATGTTAACTAACGGCACGGTATCGGACCTTATTATTGACCTATAATTTTTAAATTGAACCAGGTATTATATTACAGGGTAATAGTGTACCCAAACCAAAGGAAATAATTATAGGTCAATTAGGGGGTACACAGCGTGACCCTAAAATTTACTATGTATGCCTATGCGAAATAGAGTGTTCTGAGAAGCTTAAAATGAAGAAATAAGCGTTCTAAAATGCTTTAAAAATTCAAAGACATCTTTCAATGGTTAACTAACGCAAGGCGCAATATCAGACCTTAATATTGACCCACAATATTTAAATTGGACCAGGTATTATATTACAGGGTAATAGTGTACCCTACCACAGGAAATAATTATAGGTCAATTAGGGGGTACACTATGTATATTTTAAATAGTGCATTAAAACAAGGAAATACAAAGACACTTTTCTATGTTAACTAACGGCACGGTATCGGACCTTAATATTGACCTATAATTTTTAAATTGGACCACCTATTATATTACAGGGTAATAGTGTACCCTACCACAGGAAATAATTATAGGTCAATTAGGGGGTACACAGCGTGACCCTAAAGTTTACTATGTATGCCTATGCGAAATAAAGTGTTCTGAGAAGCTTAAAATGAGGAAATAAGCGTTCTAAAATGCTTTAAAAATTCAAAGACATTTTTCTATGTTAACTAACGGCACGGTATCGGACCTTAATATTGACCTATAATTTTTAAATTGGACCACGCATTATATTACAGGGTAATAGTGTACCCTACCACAGGATATAATTATAGGTCATTTAGGGGGTACACAGCGTGACCCTAAATTTTACTATGTATGCCTATGCGAAATAGAGTGTTCTGAGATGCTTAAAATGAAGAAATAAGCGTTCTAAAATGCTTTAAAAATTCAAAGACATCTTTCAATGGTTAACTAACGCAAGGCGCAATATCAGACCTTAATATTGACCCATAATATTTAAATTGGAATAGGTATTGTATTACAGGGTAATAGTGTACCCTACCACAGGAAATAATTATAGGTCAATTAGGGGGTACACTATGTATATTTTAAATAGTGCATTAAAACAAGGAAATACGAAGACACTTTTCTATGTTAACTAACGTCACGGTATCGGAACTTAATATTGACCTATAATTTTTAAATTGGACCACGTATTATATTACAGGGTTATAGTGTACCCTACCACAGGAAATAATTATAGGTCAATTAGGGGGTACACAGAGAGACCCTAAAGTTTACTATGTATGTATATGCGAAATAAAGTGTTCTGAGAAGCTTAAAATGAGGAAATAAGCGTTCTAAAATGCTTTAAAAATTCAAAGACATTTTTCAATGTTAACTAACGGCACGGTATCGGACCTTAATATTGACCTATAATTTTTAAATTGGACCACGTATTATATTACAGGGTAATAGTGTACCCTACCACAGGAAATAATTATAGGTCATTTAGGGGGTACACAGCGTGACCCTAAATTTTACTATGTATGCTTATGCGAAATAGAGTGTTCTGAGAAGCTTAAAATAAAGAAATAAGCGTTCTAAAATGCTTTAAAAATTCAAAGACATCTTTCAATGGTTAACTAGCGCAAGGCGCAATATCAGACCTTAATATTGACCCATAATATTTAAATTGGACCAGGTATTATATTACAGGGTAATAGTGTACCCTACCACAGGAAATAATTATAGGTCAATTAGGGGGTACACTATGTATATTTTAAATAGTGCATTAAAACAAGGAAATACGAAGACACTTTTCTATGTTAACTAACTGCACGGTATCGGACCTTAAAATTGACCTATAATTTTTAAATTGTACCACGTATTATATTACAGGGTAATAGTGTACCTTACCACAGGAAATAATTATAGGTCAATTAGGTGGTACACAGCGTGACCCTAAAATTTACTATGTATGCCTATGCGAAATAGAGTGTTCTGAGAAGCTTAAAATGAAGAAATAAGCGTTCTAAAATGCTTTAAAAATTCAAAGACATCTTTCAATGGTTAACTAACGCAAGGCGCAATATCAGACCTTAATATTGACCCATAATATTTAAATTGGACCAGGTATTATATTACAGGGTAATAGTGTACCCTATCACAGGAAATAATTATAGGTCAATTAGGGGGTACACTATGTATATTTTAAATAGTGCATTAAAACAAGGAAATACGAAGACACTTTTCTATGTTAACTAACGGCACGGTATCGGACCTTAATATTGACCTATAATTTTTAAATTGGACCACGTATTATATTACAGGGTTATAGTGTACCCATCACAGGAAATAATTATAGGTCAATTAGGGGGTACACAGAGAGACCCTAAAGTTTACTATGTATGCCTATGCGAAATAAAGTGTTCTGAGAAGCTTAAAATGAGGAAATAAGCGTTCTAAAATGCTTTAAAAATTCAAAGACATTTTTCAATGTTAACTAACGGCACGGTATCGGTCCTTAATATTGACCTATAATTTTTAAATTGGATCACGTATTATATTACAGGGGTAGATTGTACCCTACCACAGGAAATAATTATAGGTCATTTAGGGGGTACACAGCGTGACCCAAAATTTTACTATGTATGCTTATGCGAAATAGAGTGTTCTGAGAAGCTTAAAATGAAGAAATAAGCGTTCTAAAATGCTTTAAAAATTCAAAGTCATCTTTCAATGGTTAACTAGCGCAAGGCGCAATATCAGACCTTAATATTGACCCATAATATTTAAATTGGACCAGGTATTATATTACAGGGTAATAGTGTACCCTACCACAGGAAATAATTATAGGTCAATTAGGGGGTACACTATGTATATTTTAAATAGTGCATTAAAACAAGGAAATACGAAGACACTTTTCTATGTTAACTAACGGCACGGTATCGGACCTTAATATTGACCTATAATTTTTAAATTGTACCACGTATTATATTACAAGGTAATAGTGTACCTTACCACAGGAAATAATTATAGGTCAATTAGGTGGTACACAGCGTGACCCTAAAATTTACTATGTATGCCTATGCGAAATAGAGTGTTCTGAGAAGCTTAAAATGAGGAAATAAGCGTTCTAAAATGCTTTAAAAATTCAAAGACATTTTTCTATGTTAACTAACGGCACCGGTATCGGACCTTAATATTGACCTATAATTTTTAAATTGGACCACGTATTATATTACAGGGTTATAGTTGTACCCATCACAGGAAATAATTATAGGTCAATTAGGGGGTACACAGAGAGACCCTAAAGTTTACTATGTATGCCTATGCGAAATAAAGTGTTCTGAGAAGCTTAAAATGAGGAAATAAGCGTTCTAAAATGCTTTAAAAATTCAAAGACATTTTTCTATGTTAACTAACGGCACGGTATCGGACCTTAATATTGACCTATAATTTTTAAATTGGACCACGTATTATATTACAGGGTAATAGTGTACCTTACCACAGGAAATAATTATAGGTCAATTAGGTGGTACACAGCGTGACCCTAAAATTTACTATTAATGCCTATGCGAAATAGAGTGTTCTGAGAAGCTTAAAATGAGGAAATAAGCGTTCTAAAAAGCTTTAAAAATTCAAAGACATTTTTCTATGTTAACTAACGGCACGGTATCGGACCTTAATATTGACCTATAATTTTTTAAATTGGACCACGTATTATATTAGAGGGTAATAGTGTACCCTACCACAGGAAATAATTATAGGTCATTTAGGGGGTACACAGCGTGACCCTAAATTTTACTATGTATGCCTATGCGAAATAGAGTGTTCTGAGAAGCTTAAAATGAAGAAATAAGCGTTCTAAAATGCTTTAAAAATTCAAAGACATCTTTCAATGGTTAACTAACGCAAGGCGCAATATCAAACCTTAATATTGACCCATAATATTTAAATTGAACCAGGTATTGTATTACAGGGTAATAGTGTACCCTACCACAGGAAATAATTATAGGTCAATTAGGGGGTACACTATGTATATTTTAAATAGTGCATTAAAACAAGGAAATACGAAGACATTTTTCAATGTTAACTAACGGCACGGTATCGGAACTTAATATTGACCTATAATTTTTAAATTGGACCACGTATTATATTACAGGGTAATAGTGTGCCCTACCACAGGAAATAATTATAGGTCATTTAGGGGGTACACAGCGTGACCCTAAATTTTACTATGTATGCCTATGCGAAATAGAGTGCTCTGAGACGCTTAAAATGAAGAAATAAGCGTTCTAAAATGCTTTAAAAATTCAAAGACATTTTTCTATGTTAACTAACGGCACGGTATCGGACCTTAATATTGACCTATAATTTTTAAATTGGACCACGTATTATATTACAGGGTAATAGTGTACCCTACCACAGGATATAATTATAGGTCATTTAGGGGGTACACAGCGTGACCCTAAATTTTACTATGTATGCCTATGCGAAATAGAGTGTTCTGAGATGCTTAAAATGAAGAAATAAGCGTTTCTAAAATGCTTTAAAAATTCAAAGACATCTTTCAATGGTTAACTAACGCAAGGCGCAATATCAGACCTTAATATTGACCCATAATATTTAAATTGGAATAGGTATTATATTACAGGGTAATAGTGTACCCTACCACAGGAAATAATTATAGGTCAATTAGGGGGTACACTATGTATATTTTAAATAGTGCATTAAAACAAGGAAATACGAAGACACTTTTCTATGTTAACTAACGGCACGGTATCGGACCTTAATATTGACCTATAATTTTTAAATTGGACCACGTATTATATTAGAGGGTAATAGTGTACCCTACCACAGGAAAATAATTATAGGTCATTTAGGGGGTACACAGCGTGACCCTAAATTTTACTATGTATGCCTATGCGAAATAGAGTGTTCTGAGAAGCTTAAAATGAAGAAATAAGCGTTCTAAAATGCTTTAAAAATTCAAAGACATCTTTCAATGGTTAACTAACGCAAGGCGCAATATCAAACCTTAATATTGACCCATAATATTTAAATTGAACCAGGTATTGTATTACAGGGTAATAGTGTACCCTACCACAGGAAATAATTATAGGTCAATTAGGGGGTACACTATGTATATTTTAAATAGTGCATTAAAACAAGGAAATACGAAGACATTTTTCAATGTTAACTAACGGCACGGTATCGGAACTTAATATTGACCTATAATTTTTAAATTGGACCACGTATTATATTACAGGGTAATAGTGTACCCTACCACAGGATATAATTATAGGTCATTTAGGGGGTACACAGCGTGACCCTAAATTTTACTATGTATGCCTATGCGAAATAGAGTGTTCTGAGATGCTTAAAATGAAGAAATAAGCGTTCTAAAATGCTTTAAAAATTCAAAGACATCTTTCAATGGTTAACTAACGCAAGGCGCAATATCAGACCTTAATATTGACCCATAATATTTAAATTGGAATAGGTATTATATTACAGGGTAATAGTGTACCCTACCACAGGAAATAATTATAGGTCAATTAGGGGGTACACTATGTATATTTTAAATAGTGCATTAAAACAAGGAAATACGAAGACACTTTTCTATGTTAACTAACGGCACGGTATCGGACCTTAATATTGACCTATAATTTTTAAATTGTACCACGTATTATATTACAGGGTAATAGTGTACCTTACCACAGGAAATAATTATAGGTCAATTAGGTGGTACACAGCGTGACCCTAAAATTTACTATGTATGCCTATGCGAAATAGAGTGTTCTGAGAAGCTTAAAATGAAGAAATAAGCGTTCTAAAATGCTTTAAAAATTCAAAGACATCTTTCAATGGTTAACTAACGCAAGGCGCAATATCAGACCTTAATATTGACCCATAATATTTAAATTGGACCAGGTATTATATTACAGGGTAATAGTGTACCCTACCACAGAAAATAATTATAGGTCAATTAGGGGGTACACTATGTATATTTTAAATAGTGCATTAAAACAAGGAAATACAAAGACACTTTTCTATGTTAACTAACGGCACGGTATCGGACCTTAATATTGACCTATAATTTTTAAATTGGACCACGTATTATATTACAGGGTTATAGTGTACCCTACCACAGGAAATAATTATAGGTCAATTAGGGGGTACGCAGAGTGACCCTAAAGTTTTCTATGTATGCCTATGCGAAATGAAGTGTTCTGAGAAGCTTAAAATGAGGAAATAAGCGTTCTAAAATGCTTTAAAAATTCAAAGACATTTTTCTATGCTAACTAACGGCACGGTATCGGACCTTAATATTGACTTATAATTTTTAAATTGGACCACCTATTATATTACAGGGTAATAGTGTACCCTACCACAGGAAATAATTATAGGTCAATTAGGGGGTACACAGCGTGACCCTAAAGTTTACTATGTATGCCTATGCGAAATAAAGTGTTCTGAGAAGCTTAAAATGAAGAAATAAGTGTTCTAAAATGCTTTAAAAATTCAAAGACATCTTTCAATGGTTAACTAACGCAAGGCGCGAGATCAGACCTTAATATGGAACCATAATATTTCAATTGGACCAGGCATTATATTACAGGGTAATAGTGTACCCTACAACAGGATATAATTATAGGTCATTTAGGGGGTACACAGCGTGACCCTAAATTTTACTATGTATGCCTATGCGAAATAGAGTGTTCTGAGATGCTTAAAATGAAGAAATAAGCGTTCTAAAATGCTTTAAAAATTCAAAGACATCTTTCAATGGTTAACTAACGCAAGGCGCAATATCAGACCTTAATATTGACCCATAATATTTAAATTGGAATAGGTATTATATTACAGGGTAATAGTGTACCCTACCACAGGAAATAATTATAGGTCAATTAGGGGGTACACTATGTATATTTTAAATAGTGCATTAAAACAAGGAAATACGAAGACACTTTTCTATGTTAACTAACGGCACGGTATCGGACCTTAATATTGACCTATAATTTTTAAATTGTACCACGTATTATATTACAGGGTAATAGTGTACCTTACCACAGGAAATAATTATAGGTCAATTAGGTGGTACACAGCGTGACCCTAAAATTTACTATGTATGCCTATGCGAAATAGAGTGTTCTGAGAAGCTTAAAATGAAGAAATAAGCGTTCTAAAATGCTTTAAAAATTCAAAGACATCTTTCAATGGTTAACTAACGCAAGGCGCAATATCAGACCTTAATATTGACCCATAATATTTAAATTGGACCAGGTATTATATTACAGGGTAATAGTGTACCCTACCACAGAAAATAATTATAGGTCAATTAGGGGGTACACTATGTATATTTTAAATAGTGCATTAAAACAAGGAAATACAAAGACACTTTTCTATGTTAACTAACGGCACGGTATCGGACCTTAATATTGACCTATAATTTTTAAATTGGACCACGTATTATATTACAGGGTTATAGTGTACCCTACCACAGGAAATAATTATAGGTCAATTAGGGGGTACGCAGAGTGACCCTAAAGTTTTCTATGTATGCCTATGCGAAATGAAGTGTTCTGAGAAGCTTAAAATGAGGAAATAAGCGTTCTAAAATGCTTTAAAAATTCAAAGACATTTTTCTATGCTAACTAACGGCACGGTATCGGACCTTAATATTGACTTATAATTTTTAAATTGGACCACCTATTATATTACAGGGTAATAGTGTACCCTACCACAGGAAATAATTATAGGTCAATTAGGGGGTACACAGCGTGACCCTAAAGTTTACTATGTATGCCTATGCGAAATAAAGTGTTCTGAGAAGCTTAAAATGAAGAAATAAGTGTTCTAAAATGCTTTAAAAATTCAAAGACATCTTTCAATGGTTAACTAACGCAAGGCGCGAGATCAGACCTTAATATGGAACCATAATATTTCAATTGGACCAGGCATTATATTACAGGGTAATAGTGTACCCTACAACAGGAAATAATTATAGGTCAATTAGGGGGTACACTATGTATGTTTTAAATAGTGCATTAAAACAAGAAAATACGAAGACTCTTTTCTATGTTAACTAACGGCACGGTATTGCACCTTAATATTGACCTATAATTTTTAAATTGGACCACGTATTATATTACAGGGTTATAGTGTACCCTACCACAGGAAATAATTATAGGTCAATTAGGGGGTACACAGAGTGACCCTAAAGTTTACTATGTATGCCTATGCGAAATAAAATGTTCTGAGAAGCTTAAAATGAGGAAATAAACGTTCTAAAATGCTTTAAAAATTCAAAGACATTTTTCTATGTTAACTAACGGCACGGTATCGGACCTTAATATTGACCTATAATTTTTAAATTGGACCACGTATTATATTAGAGGGTAATAGTGTACCCTACCACAGGAAATAATTATAGGTCATTTAGGGGGTACACAGCGTGACCCTAAATTTTACTATGTATGCCTATGCGAAATAGAGTGTTCTGAGAAGCTTAAAATGAAGAAATAAGCGTTCTAAAATGCTTTAAAAATTCAAAGACATCTTTCAATGGTTAACTAACGCAAGGCGCAATATCAAACCTTAATATTGACCCATAATATTTAAATTGAACCAGGTATTGTATTACAGGGTAATAGTGTACCCTACCACAGGAAATAATTATAGGTCAATTAGGGGGTACACTATGTATATTTTAAATAGTGCATTAAAACAAGGAAATACGAAGACATTTTTCAATGTTAACTAACGGCACGGTATCGGAACTTAATATTGACCTATAATTTTTAAATTGGACCACGTATTATATTACAGGGTAATAGTGTGCCCTACCACAGGAAATAATTATAGGTCATTTAGGGGGTACACAGCGTGACCCTAAATTTTACTATGTATGCCTATGCGAAATAGAGTGCTCTGAGAAGCTTAAAATGAAGAAATAAGCGTTCTAAAATGCTTTAAAAATTCAAAGATATTTTTCTATGTTATCTAACGGCACGGTATCGGACCTTATTATTGACCTATAATTTTTAAATTGGACCAGGTATTATATTACAGGGTAATAGTGTACCCCACCAAAGGAAATAATTATAGGTCAATTAGGGGGTACACAGCATGACCCTAAAGTTTACTATGTATGCCTATGCGAAATAAAGTGTTCTGAGAAGCTTAAAATGAGGAAATAAGCGTTCTAAAATGCTTTAAAAATTCAAAGACATTTTTCTATGTTAACTAACGGCGCGGTATCGGACCTTAATATTGACCTATAATTTTTAAATTGGACCACGTATTATATTACAGGGTAATAGTGTACCCTACCACAGGATATAATTATAGGTCATTTAGGGGGTACACAGCGTGACCCTAAATTTTACTATGTATGCCTATGCGAAATAGAGTGTTCTGAGATGCTTAAAATGAAGAAATAAGCGTTCTAAAATGCTTTAAAAATTCAAAGACATCTTTCAATGGTTAACTAACGCAAGGCGCAATATCAGACCTTAATATTGACCCATAATATTTAAATTGGAATAGGTATTATATTACAGGGTAATAGTGTACCCTACCACAGGAAATAATTATAGGTCAATTAGGGGGTACACTATGTATATTTTAAATAGTGCATTAAAACAAGGAAATACGAAGACACTTTTCTATGTTAACTAACGGCACGGTATCGGACCTTAATATTGACCTATAATTTTTAAATTGTACCACGTATTATATTACAGGGTAATAGTGTACCTTACCACAGGAAATAATTATAGGTCAATTAGGTGGTACACAGCGTGACCCTAAAATTTACTATGTATGCCTATGCGAAATAGAGTGTTCTGAGAAGCTTAAAATGAAGAAATAAGCGTTCTAAAATGCTTTAAAAATTCAAAGACATCTTTCAATGGTTAACTAACGCAAGGCGCAATATCAGACCTTAATATTGACCCATAATATTTAAATTGGACCAGGTATTATATTACAGGGTAATAGTGTACCCTACCACAGGAAATAATTATAGGTCAATTAGGGGGTACACTATGTATATTTTAAATAGTGCATTAAAGCAAGGAAATACGAAGACACTTTTCTATGTTAACTAACGGCACGGTATCGGACCTTAATATTGACCTATAATTTTTAAACTGGACCACGTATTATATTACAGGGTTATAGTGTACCCTACCACAGGAAATAATTATAGGACAATTAGGGGGTACACAGAGTGACCCTAAAGTTTACTATGTATGCCTATGCGAAATAAAGTGTTCTGAGAAGCTTAAAATGAGGAAATAAGCGTTCTAAAATGCTATAAAAATTCAAAGACATTTTTCTATGTTAACTAACTTCACGGTATCGGACCTTAATATTGACCTATAATTTTTAAATTGGACCACCTATTATATTACAGGGTAATAGTGTACCCTACCACAGGAAATAATTATAGGTCATTTAGGGGGTACACTATGTATATTTTAAATAGTGCATTAAAACAAGGAAATACGAAGACACTTTTCTATGTTAACTAACAGCACGGTATCGCACCTTATTATTGACCTATAATTTTTAAATTGGACCACGTATTATATTACAGGGTAATAGTGTACCCTACCAAAGGAAATAATTATAGGTCATTTAGGGGGTACACAGCGTGACCCTAAATTTTACTATGTATGCCTATGCGAAATAGAGTGTTCTGAGATGCTTAAAATGAAGAAATAAGCGTTCTAAAATGCTTTAAAAATTCAAAGACATCTTTCAATGGTTAACTAACGCAAGGCGCAATATCAGACCTTAATATTGACCCATAATATTTAAATTGGACCAGGTATTATATTACAGGGTAATAGTGTACCCTACCACAGGAAATAATTATAGGTCAATTAGGGGGTACACTATGTATATTTTAAATAGTGCATTAAAACAAGGAAATACGAAGACACTTTTCTATGTTAACTAACGGCACGGTATCGGACCTTAATATTGACCTATAATTTTTAAATTGGACCACGTATTATATTACAGGGTTATAGTGTACCCTACCACAGGAAACAATTATATGTAAATTAGGGGGTACGAAGAGTGACCCTAAAGTTTACTATGTATGCCTATGCGAAATAAAGTGTTCTGAGAAGCTTAAAATGAGGAAATAAGCGTTCTAAATGCTTTAAAAATTCAATGACATTTTTCTATGCTAACTAACGGCACGGTATCGGACCTTAATATTGACCTATATTTTTTAAATTGGATCACCTAATATATTACAGGGTGTACACAATTACAATTGACCTATAATTAATTCCTTACCACAGGAAATAATTATAGGTCAATTAGGGGGTACACAGCGTGACCCTAAAGTTTACTATGTATGCCTATGCGAAATAAAGTGTTCTGAGAAGCTTAAAATGAAGAAATAAGCGTTCTAAAATGCTTTAAAAATTCAAAGACATCTTTCAATGGTTAACTAACGCAAGGCGCAATATCAAACCTTAATATTGACCCATAATATTTAAATTGAACCAGGTATTGTATTACAGGGTAATAGTGTACCCTACCACAGGAAATAATTAAAGGTCAATTAGGGGGTACACAGCGTGACCCTAAAGTTTACTATGTATGGCTATGCGAAATAAAGTGTTCTGAGAAGCTTAAAATGAGGAAATAAGCGTTCTAAAATGCTTTAAAAATTCAAAGACATTTTTTTATGTTAACTAACGGCACGGTATCGGACCTTAATATTGACCTATAATTTTTAAATTGGACCACGTATTATATTACAGGGTAATAGTGTACCCTACCACAGGATATAATTATAGGTCATTTAGGGGGTACACAGCGTGACCCTAAATTTTACTATGTATGCCTATGCGAAATAGAGTGTTCTGAGATGCTTAAAATGAAGAAATAAGCGTTCTAAAATGCTTTAAAAATTCAAAGACATCTTTCAATTATTAACTAACGCAAGGCGCGATATCAGACCTTAATATGGAACCATAATATTTCAATTGGACCAGGTATTATATTACAGGGTAATAGTGTACCCTACAACAGGAAATAATTATAGGTCAATTAGGGGGTACACTATGTATGTTTTAAATAGTGCATTAAAACAAGAAAATACGAAGACACTTTTCTATGTTAACTAACGGCACGGTATTGCACCTTAATATTGACCTATAATTTTTAAATTGGTCCACGTATTATATTACAGGGTTATAGTGTACCCTACCACAGGAAATAATTATAGGTCAATTAGGGGGTACACAGAGTGACCCTAAAATTTACTATGTATGCCTATGCGAAATAAAGTGTTCTGAGAAGCTTAAAATGAGGAAATAAGCGTTCTAAAATGCTTTAAAAATTCAAAGACATTTTTCTATGTTAACTAACGGCACGGTGTCGGACCTTAATATTGACCTATAATTTTTAAATTGGACCACCTATTATATTACAGGGTAATAGTGTACCCTACCACAGGAAATAATTATAGGTCAATTAGGGGGTACACAGCGTGACCCTAAAGTTTACTACGTATGCCTATGCGAAATAAAGTGTTCTGAGAAGCTTAAAATGAAGAAATAAGCGTTCTAAAATGCTTTAAAAATTCAAAGACATCTTTCAATGGTTAACTAACGCAAGGCGCAATATCAAACCTTAATATTGACCCATAATATTTAAATTGAACCAGGTATTGTATTACAGGGTAATAGTGTACCCTACCACAGGAAATAATTATAGGTCAATTAGGGGGTACACTATGAATATTTTAAATAGTGCATTAAAACAAGGAAATACGAAGACATTTTTCAATGTTAAATAACGGCACGGTATCGGAACTTAATATTGACCTATAATTTTTAAATTGGACCACGTATTATATTACAGGGTAATAGTGTACCCTACCACAGGAAATAATTATAGGTCATTTAGGGGGTACGCAGAGTGACCCTAAAGTTTTCTATGTATGCCTATGCGAAATGAAGTGTTCTGAGAAGCTTAAAATGAGGAAATAAGCGTTCTAAAATGCTTTAAAAATTCAAAGACATTTTTCTATGCTAACTAACGGCACGGTATCGGACCTTAATATTGACCTATAATTTTTAAATTGGACCACCTATTATATTACAGGGTAATAGTGTACCCTACAACAGGAAATAATTATAGGTCAATTAGGGGGTACACAGCGTGACCCTAAAGTTTACTATGTATGCCTATGCGAAATAGAATGTTCTGAGATGCTTAAAATGAAGAAATAAGCGTTCTAAAATGCTTTAAAAATTCAAAGACATCTTTCAATGGTTAACTAACGCAAGGCGCAATATCAGACCTTAATATTGACCCATAATATTTAACTTGAACCAGATATTATATCTGAGGGTAATAGTGTACCCTACAACAGGAAATAATTATAGGTCAATAAGGGGGTACACTATGTATGTTTTAAATAGTGCATTAAAACAAGAAAATACGAAGACACTTTTCTATGTTAACTAACGGCACGGTATTGCACCTTAATATTGACCTATAATTTTTAAATTGGACCACGTATTATATTACAGGGTTATAGTGTACCCTACCACAGGAAATAATTATAGGTCAATTAGGGGGTACACAGAGTGACCCTAAAATTTACTATGTATGCCTATGCGAAATAAAGTGTTCTGAGAAGCTTAAAATGAGGAAATAAGCGTTCTAAAATGCTTTAAAAATTCAAAGACATTTTTCTATGTTAACTAACGGCACGGTATCGGACCTTAATATTGACCTATAATTTTTAAATAGGACCACCTATTATATTACAGGGTAATAGTGTACCCTACCACAGGAAATAATTATAGGTCAATTAGGGGGTACACAGCGTGACCCTAAAGTTTACTACGTATGCCTATGCGAAATAAAGTGTTCTGAGAAGCTTAAAATGAAGAAATAAGCGTTCTAAAATGCTTTAAAAATTCAAAGACATCTTTAAATGGTTAACTAACGCAAGGCGCAATATCAAACCTTAATATTGACCCATAATATTTAAATTGAACCAGGTATTGTATTACAGGGTAATAGTGTACCCTACCACAGGAAATAATTATAGGTCAATTAGGGGGTACACAGCGTGACCCTAAAGTTTACTATGTATGCCTATGCGAAATAAAGTGTTCTGAGAAGCTTAAAATGAGGAAATAAGCGTTCTAAAATGCTTTAAAAATTCAAAGACATTTTTTTATGTTAACTAACGGCACGGTATCGGACCTTAATATTGACCTATAATTTTTAAATTGGACCACGTATTATATTACAGGGTAATAGTGTACCCTACCACAGGATATAATTATAGGTCATTTAGGGGGTACACAGCGTGACCCTAAATTTTACTATGTATGCCTATGCGAAATAGAGTGTTCTGAGATGCTTAAAATGAAGAAATAAGCGTTCTAAAATGCTTTAAAAATTCAAAGACATCTTTCAATGGTTAACTAACGCAAGGCGCAATATCAGACCTTAATATTGACCCATAATATTTAAATTGGAATAGGTATTATATTACAGGGTAATAGTGTACCCTACCACAGGAAATAATTATAGGTCAATTAGGGGGTACACTATGTATATTTTAAATAGTGCATTAAAACAAGGAAATACGAATACACTTTTCTATGTTAACTAACGGCACGGTATCGGACCTTAATATTGACCTATAATTTTTAAATTGGACCACGTATTATATTACAGGGTTATAGTGTACCCTACAACAGGAAATAATTATAGGTCAATTAGGGGGTACACAGAGAGACCCTAAAGTTTACTATGTATGCCTATGCGAAATAAAGTGTTCTGAGAAGCTTAAAATGAGGAAATAAGCGTTCTAAAATGCTTTAAAAATTCAAAGACATTTTTCAATGTTAACTAACGACACGGTATCGGTCCTTAATATTGACCTATAATTTTTAAATTGGACCACGTATTATATTACAGGGTAATAGTGTACCCTACCACAGGAAATAATTATAGGTCATTTAGGTTGTACACAGCGTGACCCTAAATTTTACTATGTATGCTTATGCGAAATAGAGTGTTCTGAGAAGCTTAAAATGAAGAAATAAGCGTTATAAAATGCTTTAAAAATTCAAAGACATCTTTCAATGGTTAACTAGCGCAAGGCGCAATATCAGACCTTAATATTGACCCATAATATTTAAATTGGACCAGGTATTATATTACAGGGTAATAGTGTACCCTACCACAGGAAATAATTATAGGTCAATTAGGGGGTACACTATGTATATTTTAAATAGTGCATTAAAACAAGGAAATACGAAGACACTTTTCTATGTTAACTAACGGCACGGTATCGGACCTTAATATTGACCTATAATTTATTAATTGTACCACGTATTATATTACAGGGTAATAGTGTACCTTACCACAGGAAATAATTATAGGTCAATTAGGTGGTACACAGCGTGACCCTAAAATTTACTATGTATGTCTATGCGAAATAGAGTGTTCTGAGAAGCTTAAAATGAAGAAATAAGCGTTCTAAAATGCTTTAAAAATTCAAAGACATCTTTCAATTATTAACTAACGCAAGGCGCGATATCAGACCCTAATATGGAACCATAATATTTCAATTGGACCAGGTATTATATTACAGGGTAATAGTGTACCCTACAACAGGAAATAATTATAGGTCAATTAGGGGGTACACTATGTATGTTTTAAATAGTGCATTAAAACAAGAAAATACGAAGACACTTTTCTATGTTAACTAACGGCACGGTATTGCACCTTAATATTGACCTATAATTTTTAAATTGGACCACGTATTATATTACAGGGTTATAGTGTACCCTACCACAGGAAATAATTATAGGTCAATTAGGGGGTACACAGAGTGACCCTAAAATTTACTATGTATGCCTATGCGAAATAAAGTGTTCTGAGAAGCTTAAAATGAGGAAATAAGCGTTCTAAAATGCTTTAAAAATTCAAAGACATTTTTCTATGTTAACTAACGGCACGGTATCGGACCTTAATATTGACCTATAATTTTTAAATAGGACCACCTATTATATTACAGGGTAATAGTGTACCCTACCACAGGAAATAATTATAGGTCAATTAGGGGGTACACAGCGTGACCCTAAAGTTTACTACGTATGCCTATGCGAAATAAAGTGTTCTGAGAAGCTTAAAATGAAGAAATAAGCGTTCTAAAATGCTTTAAAAATTCAAAGACATCTTTAAATGGTTAACTAACGCAAGGCGCAATATCAAACCTTAATATTGACCCATAATATTTAAATTGAACCAGGTATTGTATTACAGGGTAATAGTGTACCCTACCACAGGAAATAATTATAGGTCAATTAGGGGGTACACAGCGTGACCCTAAAGTTTACTATGTATGCCTATGCGAAATAAAGTGTTCTGAGAAGCTTAAAATGAGGAAATAAGCGTTCTAAAATGCTTTAAAAATTCAAAGACATTTTTTTATGTTAACTAACGGCACGGTATCGGACCTTAATATTGACCTATAATTTTTAAATTGGACCACGTATTATATTACAGGGTAATAGTGTACCCTACCACAGGATATAATTATAGGTCATTTAGGGGGTACACAGCGTGACCCTAAATTTTACTATGTATGCCTATGCGAAATAGAGTGTTCTGAGATGCTTAAAATGAAGAAATAAGCGTTCTAAAATGCTTTAAAAATTCAAAGACATCTTTCAATGGTTAACTAACGCAAGGCGCAATATCAGACCTTAATATTGACCCATAATATTTAAATTGGAATAGGTATTATATTACAGGGTAATAGTGTACCCTACCACAGGAAATAATTATAGGTCAATTAGGGGGTACACTATGTATATTTTAAATAGTGCATTAAAACAAGGAAATACGAATACACTTTTCTATGTTAACTAACGGCACGGTATCGGACCTTAATATTGACCTATAATTTTTAAATTGGACCACGTATTATATTACAGGGTTATAGTGTACCCTACAACAGGAAATAATTATAGGTCAATTAGGGGGTACACAGAGAGACCCTAAAGTTTACTATGTATGCCTATGCGAAATAAAGTGTTCTGAGAAGCTTAAAATGAGGAAATAAGCGTTCTAAAATGCTTTAAAAATTCAAAGACATTTTTCAATGTTAACTAACGACACGGTATCGGTCCTTAATATTGACCTATAATTTTTAAATTGGACCACGTATTATATTACAGGGTAATAGTGTACCCTACCACAGGAAATAATTATAGGTCATTTAGGTTGTACACAGCGTGACCCTAAATTTTACTATGTATGCTTATGCGAAATAGAGTGTTCTGAGAAGCTTAAAATGAAGAAATAAGCGTTATAAAATGCTTTAAAAATTCAAAGACATCTTTCAATGGTTAACTAGCGCAAGGCGCAATATCAGACCTTAATATTGACCCATAATATTTAAATTGGACCAGGTATTATATTACAGGGTAATAGTGTACCCTACCACAGGAAATAATTATAGGTCAATTAGGGGGTACACTATGTATATTTTAAATAGTGCATTAAAACAAGGAAATACGAAGACACTTTTCTATGTTAACTAACGGCACGGTATCGGACCTTAATATTGACCTATAATTTATTAATTGTACCACGTATTATATTACAGGGTAATAGTGTACCTTACCACAGGAAATAATTATAGGTCAATTAGGTGGTACACAGCGTGACCCTAAAATTTACTATGTATGTCTATGCGAAATAGAGTGTTCTGAGAAGCTTAAAATGAAGAAATAAGCGTTCTAAAATGCTTTAAAAATTCAAAGACATCTTTCAATTATTAACTAACGCAAGGCGCGATATCAGACCCTAATATGGAACCATAATATTTCAATTGGACCAGGTATTATATTACAGGGTAATAGTGTACCCTACAACAGGAAATAATTATAGGTCAATTAGGGGGTACACTATGTATGTTTTAAATAGTGCATTAAAACAAGAAAATACGAAGACACTTTTCTATGTTAACTAACGGCACGGTATTGCACCTTAATATTGACCTATAATTTTTAAATTGGACCACGTATTATATTACAGGGTTATAGTGTACCCTACCACAGGAAATAATTATAGGTCAATTAGGGGGTACACAGAGTGACCCTAAAATTTACTATGTATGCCTATGCGAAATAAAGTGTTCTGAGAAGCTTAAAATGAGGAAATAAGCGTTCTAAAATGCTTTAAAAATTCAAAGACATTTTTCTATGTTAACTAACGGCACGGTATCGGACCTTAATATTGACCTATAATTTTTAAATTGGACCACCTATTATATTACAGGGTAATAGTGTACCCTACCACAGGAAATAATTATAGGTCAATTAGGGGGTACACAGCGTGACCCTAAAGTTTACTACGTATGCCTATGCGAAATAAAGTGTTCTGAGAAGCTTAAAATGAAGAAATAAGCGTTCTAAAATGCTTTAAAAATTCAAAGACATCTTTCAATGGTTAACTAACGCAAGGCGCAATATCAAACCTTAATATTGACCCATAATATTTAAATTGAACCAGGTATTGTATTACAGGGTAATAGTGTACCCTACCACAGGAAATAATTATAGGTCAATTAGGGGGTACACTATGAATATTTTAAATAGTGCATTAAAACAAGGAAATACGAAGACATTTTTCAATGTTAAATAACGGCACGGTATCGGAACTTAATATTGACCTATAATTTTTAAATTGGACCACGTATTATATTACAGGGTAATAGTGTACCCTACCACAGGAAATAATTATAGGTCATTTAGGGGGTACACAGCGTGACCCGAAATTTTACTATGTATGCCTATGCGAAATAGAGTGTTCTGAGAAGCTTAAAATGAAGAAATAAGCGTTCTAAAATGCTTTAAAAATTCAAAGACATCTTTCAATGGTTATCTAACGCAAGGCGCAATATCAGACCTTAATATTGACCCATAATATTTAAATTGGACCAGGTATTATATTACACGGTAATAGTGTACCCTACCACAGGAAATAATTATAGGTCAATTAGGGGGTACACTATGTATATTTTAAATAGTGCATTAAAACAAGGAAATACGAAGACACTTTTCTATGTTAACTAACGGCACGGTATCGGACCTTAATATTGACCTATAATTTTTAAATTGGACCACGTATTATATTACAGGGTTATAGTGTACCCTACCACAGGAAATAATTATAGGTCAATTAGGGGGTACGCAGAGTGACCCTAAAGTTTTCTATGTATGCCTATGCGAAATGAAGTGTTCTGAGAAGCTTAAAATGAGGAAATAAGCGTTCTAAAATGCTTTAAAAATTCAAAGACATTTTTCTATGCTAACTAACGGCACGGTATCGGACCTTAATATTGACCTATAATTTTTAAATTGGACCACCTATTATATTACAGGGTAATAGTGTACCCTACAACAGGAAATAATTATAGGTCAATTAGGGGGTACACAGCGTGACCCTAAAGTTTACTATGTATGCCTATGCGAAATAGAGTGTTCTGAGATGCTTAAAATGAAGAAATAAGCGTTCTAAAATGCTTAAAAAATTCAAAGACATCTTTCAATGGTTAACTAACGCAAGGCGCAATATCTGACCTTAATATTGACCCATAATATTTAACTTGAACCAGATATTATATCTGAGGGTAATAGTGTACCCTACCACAGGAAATAATTATAGGTCAATTAGGGGGTACACTATGTATATTTTAAATAGTGCATTAAAACAAGGAAATTCGAAGACACTTTTCTATGTTAACTTGGGGTCCTGTGGTGGGCATGTGACACTTTCAGCGTAAGAATAGGGGAAAAAATCTCCTCCTCAGTTAAGAGACAGGATCAAGTTACAGTGGGATTTGTTTTATTGTTTTAGTCACTATGAGAGGTCTCACCTTTTTAAGCTAAGGGGAGAAAGGTTTCTTTACATTTCCCACCTACCTTCAAACATCTATACCAAGTTCGGGAACTTTTTTGTTTGTCTGCCGTTTTCTTACGTCTTTTTTAGTCAGTTTCATTGTTGCTATTTTTTTGTACAAATTTTTTCGTTCTACTTGTGAGTTATATTTTGAATAAATTAATTTCTTTATTACAAATATAATTTAACGAATATTTTTAATTGTATATAAAACAATATGGATTAATCAGAATCGAAAAGCGCTCTTTTAAGTAAATTAAATCAAATTGAAATAAAATATCAAAGCCATATATTTTACATAAACTCAAATAAATAGTTTTTTTTAGGTTTTATTTTAAATTCGTGTTATAAATATAGTTATTAGAATTTTAAAATTTTGATTATAATTCCTGCAGTTTAAAAAAAATTTTCTTACATGATTTTAAATAAATATCTGCATTTCCGAAGAGAAATATATATACTTAATACTACCGAAGAGTATTTATACTTTTAGATACATAAATATTTTAAATGTCACATTTATGAATATATAATTTATAATTACTAATGTATTTTCTATGTTTAAGAAATTGAAATCATGAACGCTATTTTTAACTTTCTTAAGAAAACCATTTTCCTTCTGTGGCGATTTTCATGTTTCTTTCCCTCTTTCTACACACAGTTTAACTTTCAGTTGTAGTTTCTAGAAATTCTTTTAATATCTCAGTTTTGTATCTTTTTATAAGATTGAAGCTAAATTTTTGAACAATAACATTCTACAAATCTATTACAGGAGTAAGTTGAAGTCAATTGTGAATGACTATGTTTTTTAAAAAAAATATAAAAATGCTAGGGAAAAAAATTATATATGCTACGCAGTTTCGATAAAGTGCTTACTTTTCATGAAATTTGCAGCAAAATAAAAGAAATGAGCCCGATTGTTATATGATAATCATTTGCAACTGAAGCACATTAACTGAAATATTTATGAGTTTTCGCGTTTTTGGAACTATTTTAAAAAGACATAAAGGAAGTTGAAGAAAAATTTTGTTAGATATTTAGAACGCATATTAGATTCTAACTAAGAGTTCAAGGGATAAATGTACTAAGAATTGTGTTTTAAATTTAGAGTTCGGTTGAAGCATAAAATATTTTTTAAAGGAATGATATAAACTTTTATATACTATTTTGAAAATTGATTAAAAATTTTTGTATATTTATTTTTAAATAATTAACAAAGTTATTATAGTTTATAATTTTTTAAGAAATCTTAAAAATTTATAAAATAAGAAGAATTTATTTGATAACATAATTTTCAATCGAAATGATCTTACTTTCTTAACAAGAGAGGATCTTTCAAATTAGCCGGGAGTTAGGGCAAAATTATCCTCATTTACCTTGCTTTCTTATTTCATTATTATTATCAATAATAATAATAACAATAATAAATAAATGATTCTGCTGAATAAAGAGAAAAAATATTTATCATTTATTGAAGTGACCGGTATTTTTCAAAGTCGATAGATCAAAAAGATGAAAATAAAATAATTCATTCAAAGAGTTGATTTCAAATTAAATTTCCTATATTTTCTTTTCCATCGGCTATGACTTAAATCCATTCACTATTAATTCAGACTGAAGAGACCTGTCTACAAAAATATGACATTACAACTATTTATGTTCTTTCCTAAGATTTATTATCTTTCGATGAGATATTAAATTTTCAGCAATGTTACAAATATTTATAAATTAAAATACTGATATTTATAATGTATAATATAGATATTTATAATTAAAAAAATTATGACCACGAAAAAGAACTCTTCATGTATATAAAAATTGATTCAAAGAAGCGAACAAAAGGGTTTTTTTCCGCATTATGACCCGATTTCACTGCATGATAACTCTCAGGAAGAACTGATTTCACACTTTAAACATAGTAATCCCCAAAATGCAAGAGAGGAAGATCTATCCATTATTTACGTGAAAAATGGATGTAGATCGAGCTTTTCCCTTTGGTCCTTGAAATTTCCGACGTTTCTTAACTCAATAATAGAGTGTTTATTATCACTGTGCACCTCATTAGCTTGTATATTTTTTGCGGAAACATGTAAATAAACCAATCCTTTTAATATGGCATCAAAGAGCTTATAAAAAATAGATATAACTTTAATAACTTATTTAAATAACGCCAGCGATACCAAACTGAAATTTTCAAAAACTGAGTTACCCGTTGAAACAATATTCCAAAGAACAAAGTTTTTTTTAACTATTCCTCAAATCTGTAAGAATATTTTTACATTTTAAACAGTAAAATGTTAAAATGTTTCATAATACGTTGAAAGTATTAATGTAAAGCAATGACGCACTACAATTTTATATATATATATATATATATATATATATATATATATATATATATATATATATATATATATATATATATATATATATATATATATATATATATATATATATATATATATATATATATATATATATATATATGTGATTGCGCGCATAATATTTTTATAGCTAGCGTAATGAATAGTTTTTCGGGACTATGGTTAGGATTATGTGTTGTTTATAGAATTTAAAACAATAAAATCAGGAAATTGTGACACACCGCATTAACTCTGAATGTTTATAAAACACTATAAATAGTCGACATGTGACATTCGGAATGTAGTTTTTTACCCTGAATCCTATAAAACCACCAAAGAAGTTTTCCCGCGCTTTCTCAGTTGTCAACAAAAAACTGGAATCCATCCCCAGTGGTATTTCTATTACCCCGAACTGCGGTGGTGTAAAAGATAGCAAATGACGTTTAGAATAACAGAAGGAGAATAAAACTCTCGGGGATGCTTAACACTCATCACTTGTCTTGTTCTAGGGATTAGCGGTTCCCTTTCTTGAATTCATCCCCCAGTCTCAAAAACAGCCCACCAGAGGATCTCGATTTCTTATTTTTGCGCCCACGTGAAAAGGTTAACTAACGGCACGGTATCGGTCCTTAATATTGACCTATAATTTTTAAATTGGACCACGTATTATATTACAGGGTAATAGTGTACCCTACCACAGGAAATAATTATAGGTCATTTAGGTTGTACACAGCGTGACCCTAAATTTTACTATGTATGCTTATGCGAAATAGAGTGTTCTGAGAAGCTTAAAATGAAGAAATAAGCGTTCTAAAATGCTTTAAAAATTCAAAGACATCTTTCAATGGTTAACTAGCGCAAGGCGCAATATCAGACCTTAATATTGACCCATAATATTTAAATTGGACCAGGTATTATATTACAGGGTAATAGTGTACCCTACCACAGGAAATAATTATAGGTCAATTAGGGGGTACACTATGTATATTTTAAATAGTGCATTAAAACAAGGAAATACGAAGACACTTTTCTATGTTAACTAACGGCACGGTATCGGACCTTAATATTGACCTATAATTTATTAATTGTACCACGTATTATATTACAGGGTAATAGTGTACCTTACCACAGGAAATAATTATGGGTCAATTAGGTGGTACACAGCGTGACCCTAAAATTTACTATGTATGTCTATGCGAAATAGAGTGTTCTGAGAAGCTTAAAATGAAGAAATAAGCGTTCTAAAATGCTTTAAAAATTCAAAGACATCTTTCAATTATTAACTAACGCAAGGCGCGATATCAGACCTTAATATGGAACCATAATATTTCAATTGGACCAGGTATTATATTACAGGGTAATAGTGTACCCTACAACAGGAAATAATTATAGGTCAATTAGGGGGTACACTATGTATGTTTTAAATAGTGCATTAAAACAAGAAAATACGAAGACACTTTTCTATGTTAACTAACGGCACGGTATTGCACCTTAATATTGACCTATAATTTTTAAATTGGACCACGTATTATATTACAGGGTTATAGTGTACCCTACCACAGGAAATAATTATAGGTCAATTAGGGGGTACACAGAGTGACCCTAAAATTTACTATGTATGCCTATGCGAAATAAAGTGTTCTGAGAAGCTTAAAATGAGGAAATAAGCGTTCTAAAATGCTTTAAAAATTCAAAGACATTTTTCTATGTTAACTAACGGCACGGTATCGGACCTTAATATTGACCTATAACTTTTAAATTGGACCACCTATTATATTACAGGGTAATAGTGTACCCTACCACAGGAAATAATTATAGGTCAATTAGGGGGTACACAGCGTGACCCTAAAGTTTACTACGTATGCCTATGCGAAATAAAGTGTTCTGAGAAGCTTAAAATGAAGAAATAAGCGTTCTAAAATGCTTTAAAAATTCAAAGACATCTTTCAATGGTTAACTAACGCAAGGCGCAATATCAAACCTTAATATTGACCCATAATATTTAAATTGAACCAGGTATTGTATTACAGGGTAATAGTGTACCCTACCACAGGAAATAATTATAGGTCAATTAGGGGGTACACTATGAATATTTTAAATAGTGCATTAAAACAAGGAAATACGAAGACATTTTTCAATGTTAAATAACGGCACGGTATCGGAACTTAATATTGACCTATAATTTTTAAATTGGACCACGTATTATATTACAGGGTAATAGTGTACCCTACCACAGGAAATAATTATAGGTCATTTAGGGGGTACACAGCGTGACCCTAAATTTTACTATGTATGCCTATGCGAAATAGAGTGTTCTGAGAAGCTTAAAATGAAGAAATAAGCGTTCTAAAATGCTTTAAAAATTCAAAGACATCTTTCAATGGTTATCTAACGCAAGGCGCAATATCAGACCTTAATATTGACCCATAATATTTAAATTGGACCAGGTATTATATTACACGGTAATAGTGTACCCTACCACAGGAAATAATTATAGGTCAATTAGGGGGTACACTATGTATATTTTAAATAGTGCATTAAAACAAGGAAATACGAAGACACTTTTCTATGTTAACTAACGGCACGGTATCGGACCTTAATATTGACCTATAATTTTTAAATTGGACCACGTATTATATTAAAGGGTAATAGTGTACCCTACCACAGGAAATAATTATAGGTCAATTAGGGGGTACGCAGAGTGACCCTAAAGTTTTCTATGTATGCCTATGCGAAATGAAGTGTTCTGAGAAGCTTAAAATGAGGAAATAAGCGTTCTAAAATGCTTTAAAAATTCAAAGACATTTTTCTATGCTAACTAACGGCACGGTATCGGACCTTAATATTGACCTATAATTTTTAAATTGGACCACCTATTATATTACAGGGTAATAGTGTACCCTACAACAGGAAATAATTATAGGTCAATTAGGGGGTACACAGCGTGACCCTAAAGTTTACTATGTATGCCTATGCGAAATAGAGTGTTCTGAGATGCTTAAAATGAAGAAATAAGCGTTCTAAAATGCTTAAAAAATTCAAAGACATCTTTCAATGGTTAACTAACGCAAGGCGCAATATCTGACCTTAATATTGACCCATAATATTTAACTTGAACCAGATATTATATCTGAGGGTAATAGTGTACCCTACCACAGAAATAATTATAGGTCAATTAGGGGGTACACTATGTATATTTTAAATAGTGCATTAAACAAGGAAATTCGAAGACACTTTTCTATGTTAACTAACGGCACGGTATCTGACCTTAATATTGACCTATAATTTTTAAATTGGACCACGTATTATATTACAGGGTAATAGTGTACCCTACCACAGGAAATAATTATAGGTCATTTAGGGGGTACACAGCGTGACCCTAAATTTTACTATGTATGCTTATGCGAAATAGAGTGTTCTGAGAAGCTTAAAATGAAGAAATAAGCGTTCTAAAATGCTTTAAAAATTCAAAGACATCTTTCAATGGTTAACTAGCGCAAGGCGCAATATCAGACCTTAATATTGACCCATAATATTTAAATTGGACCAGGTATTATATTACAGGGTAATAGTGTACCCTACCACAGGAAATAATTATAGGTCAATTAGGGGATACACTATGTATATTTTAAATAGTGCATTAAAACAAGGAAATAGGAAGACATTTTTCAATGTTAAATAACGGCACGGTATCGGAACTTAATATTGACCTATATTTTTAAATTGGACCACGTATTATATTACAGGGTAATAGTGTACCCTACCACAGGAAATAATTATAGGTCATTTAGGGGGTACACAGCGTGACCCTAAATTTTACTATGTATGCCTATGCGAAATAGAGTGTTCTGAGAAGCTTAAAATGAAGAAATAAGCGTTCTAAAATGCTTTAAAAATTCAAAGACATCTTTCAATGGTTATCTAACGCAAGGCGCAATATCAGACCTTAATATTGACCCATAATATTTAAATTGGACAAGGTATTATATTACAGGGTAATAGTGTACCCTACCACAGGAAATAATTTTAGGTCAATTAGGGGGTACACTATGTATATTTTAAATAGTGCATTAAAACAAGGAAATACGAAGACACTTTTCTATGTTAACTAACGGCACGGTATCGGACCTTAATATTGACCTATAATTTTTAAATTGGACCACGTATTATATTACAGGGTTATAGTGTACCCTACCACAGGAAATAATTATAGGTCCATTAGGGGGTACGCAGAGTGACCCTAAAGTTTTCTATGTATGCCTATGCGAAATGAAGTGTTCTGAGAAGCTTAAAATGAGGAAATAAGCGTTCTAAATGCTTTAAAAATTCAAAGACATTTTTCTATGCTAACTAACGGCACGGTATCGGACCTTAATATTGACCTATAATTTTAAATTGGACCACCTATTATATTACAGGGTAATAGTGTACCCTACAACAGGAAATAATTATAGGTCAATTAGGGGGTACACAGCGTGACCCTAAAGTTTACTATGTATGCCTATGCGAAATAGAGTGTTCTGAGATGCTTAAAATGAAGAAATAAGCGTTCTAAAATGCTTTAAAAATTCAAAGACATCTTTCAATGGTTAACTAACGCAAGGCGCAATATCAGACCTTAATATTGAGCCATAATATTTAACTTGAACCAGGTATTATATCTGAGGGTAATAGTGTACCCTACCACAGGAAATAATTATAGGTCAATTAGGGGGTACACTATGTATATTTTAAATAGTGCATTAAAACAAGGAAATTCGAAGACACTTTTCTATGTTAACTAACGGCACGGTATCTGACCTTAATATTGACCTATAATTTTTAAATTGGACCACGTATTATATTACTGGGTTATAGTGTATCCTACCACAGGAAATAATTATAGGTCAATTAGGGGGTACACAGCGTGACCCTAAAGTTTACTATGTATGCCTATGCGAAATAAAGTGTTCTGAGAAGCTTAAAATGAGGAAATAAGCGTTCTAAAATGCTTTAAAAATTCAAGACATTTTTCAATGTTAACTAACGGCACGGTATCGGACCTTAATATTGACCTATAATTTTTAAATTGGACCACGTATTATATTACAGTTAATAGTGTACCCTACCACAGGAAATAATTATAGGTCATTTAGGGGGTACACAGCCGTGACCCTAAATTTTACTATGTATGCTTATGCGAAATAGAGTGTTCTGAGAAGCTTAAAATGAAGAAATAAGCGTTCTAAAATGCTTTAAAAATTCAAAGACATCTTTTAATGGTTAACTAGCGCAAGGCGCAATATCAGACCTAATATTGACCCATAATATTTAAATTGGACCAGGTATTATATTACAGGGTAATAGTGTACCCTACCACAGGAAATAATTATAGGTCAATTAGGGGATACACTATGTATATTTTAAATAGTGCATTAAAACAAGGAAATACGAAGACACTTTTCTATGTTAACTAACGGCACGGTATCAGACCTTAATATTGACCTATAATTTTTAAACTGGACCACTGTATTATATTACAGGGTTATAGTGTACCCTACCACAGGAAATAATTATAGGTCAATTAGGGGGTACACAGAGTGACCCTAAAGCTTACTATGTATGCCTATGCGAAATAAAGTGTTCTGAGAAGCTTAAAATGAGGAAATAAGCGTTCTAAAATGCTTTAAAAATTCAAAGACATTTTTCTATGTTAACTAACGGCACGGTATCGGACCTTAATATTGACCTATAATTTTTAAATTGGACCACGTATTATATTACAGGGTAATAGTGTGCCCTACCACAGGAAATAATTATAGGTCATTTAGGGGGTACACAGCGTGACCCTAAATTTTACTATGTATGCCTATGCGAAATAAAGTGTTCTGAGAAGCTTAAAATGAAGAAATAAGCGTTCTAAAATGCTTTAAAAATTCAAAGACATCTTTCAATGGTTAACTAGCGCAAGGCGCAATATCAGACCTTAATATTGACCCATAATATTTAAATTGGACCAGGTATTATATTACAGGGTAATAGTGCACCTACCACAGGAAATAATTATAGGTCAATTAGGGGGTACACTATGTATATTTTAAATAGTGCATTAAAACAAGGAAATACGAAGACACTTTTCTATGTTAACTAACGGCACGGTATCGGACCTTAATATTGACCTATAATTTTTAAATTGTGCCACCTATTATATTACAGGGTAATAGTGTATCTTTCCACAGGAAATAATTATAGGTCAATTAGGTGGTACACAGCATGACCCTAAAATTTACTATGTATGCCTATGCGAAATAGAGTGTTCTGAGAAGTTTAAAATGAAGAAATAAGCGTTCTAAAATGCTTTAAATTTCAATTGGACCAGGTATTATATTACAGGGTAATAGTGTACCCTACAACAGGAAATAATTATAGGTCAAATAGGGGGTACACTATGTATATTTTAAATAGTGCATTAAAACAAGGAAATTCGAAGACACTTTTCTATGTTAACTAACGGCACGGTATCTGACCTTAATATTGACCTATAATTTTTAAATTGGACCACGTATTATATTACAGGGTTATAGTGTATCCTACCACAGGAAATAATTATAGGTCAATTAGGGGGTACACAGCGTGACCCTAAAGTTTACTATGTATGCCTATGCGAAATAAAGTGTTCTGAGAAGCTTAAAATGAGGAAATAAGCGTTCTAAAATGCTTTAAAAATTCAAAGACATTTTTCTATGTTAACTAACGGCACGGTATCGGACCTTAATATTGACCTATAATTTTTAAATTGGACCACGTATTATATTACAGGGTAATAGTGTGCCCTACCACAGGAAATAATTATAGGTCATTTAGGGGGTCCACAGCGTGACCCTAAATTTTACTATGTATGCCTATGCGAAATAAAGTGTTCTGAGAAGCTTAAAATGAAGAAATAAGCGTTCTAAAATGCTTTAAAAATTCAAAGACATCTTTCAATGGTTAACTAGCGCAAGGCGCAATATCAGACCTTAATATTGACCCATAATATTTAATTGGACCAGGTATTATATTACTGGGTAATAGTGCACCCTACCACAGGAAATAATTATAGGTCAATTAGGGGGTACACTATGTATATTTTAAATAGTGCATTAAAACAAGGAAATACGAAGACACTTTTCTATGTTAACTAACGGCACGGTATCGGACCTTAATATTGACCTATAATTTTTAAATTGTACCACGTATTATATTACAGGGTAATAGTGTACCTTACCACAGGAAATAATTATAGGTCAATTAGGTGGTACACAGCATGACCCTAAAATTTACTATGTATGCCTATGCGAAATAGAGTGTTCTGAGAGCTTAAAATGAAGAAATAAGCGTTCTAAAATGCTTTAAAATTCAAAGACATCTTTCAATGGTTAACTAACGCAAGGCGCGATTTTAGACCTTAATATGGAACCATAATATTTCAATTGGACCAGGTATTATATTACAGGGTAATAGTGTACCCTACAACAGGAAATAATTATAGGTCAATTAGGGGGTACACTATGTATGTTTTAAATAGTGCATTAAAACAAGAAAATACGAAGACACTTTTCTATGTTAACTAACGGCACGGTATCGGACCTTAATATTGACCTATAATTTTTAAATTGGACCACGCATTATATTACAGGGTTATAGTGTACCCTACCACAGGAAATAATTATAGGTCAATTAGGGGGTACACAGAGTGACCCTAAAGTTTACTATGTATGCCTATGCGAAATAAAGTGTTCTGAGAAGCTTAAAATGAGGAAATAAGCGTTCTAAAATGCTTTAAAAATTCAAAGACATTTTTTCTATGTTAACTAACGGCACGGTATCGACCTTAATATTGACCTATAATTTTTAATTGGACCACGTATTATATTACAGGGAAATAGTGTACCCTACCACAGGAAATAATTATAGGTCATTTAGGGGTACACAGCGTGACCCTAAATTTTACTATGTATGCCTATGCGAAATAGAGTGTTCTGAGATGCTTAAAATGAAGAAATAAGCGTTCAAAAATGCTTAAAAATTCAAAGACATCTTTCAATGGTTAACTAACGCAAGGCGCAATATCAGACCTTAATATTGACCCATAATATTTAAATTGGACCAGGTATTATATTACAGGGTAATAGTGTACCCTACCACAGGAAATAATTATAGGTCAATTATGGGGTACACTATGTATATTTTAAATAGTGCATTAAAACAAGGAAATACGAAGACACTTTTCTATGTTAACTAACGGCACGGTATCGGACCTTAATATTGACCTATAATTTGTAAATTGGACCACGTATTATATTACAGGGTTATAGTGTACCCTACACAGGAAATAATTATAGGTCAATTAGGGGGTACGCAGAGTGACTCTAAAGTTTACTATGTATGCCTATGCGAAATAAAGTGTTCTGAGAAGCTTAAAATGAGGAAATAAGCGTTCTAAAATGCTTTAAAAATTCAAAGACATTTTTCTATGCTAACTAACGGCACGGTATCGGACCTTAATATTGACCTATAATTTTTAAATTGGACCACCTATTATATTACAGGGTAATAGTGTACCCTACCACAGGAAATAATTATAGGTCAATTAGGGGGTACACAGCGTGACCCTAAAGTTTACTATGTATGCCTATGCGAAATAAAGTGTTCTGAGAAGCTTAAATGAAGAAATAAGCGTTCTAAAATGCTTTAAAAATTCAAAGACATCTTTCAATGGTTAACTAGCGCAAGCGCAATATCAGACCTTAATATTGACCCATAATATTTAAATTGGACCAGGTATTATATTACTGGGTAATAGTGCACCCTACCACAGGAAATAATTATAGGTCAATTAGGGGGTTACACTATGTATATTTTAAATAGTGCATTAAACAAGGAAATACGAAGACACTTTCTATGTTAACTAACGGCACGGTATCGGACCTTAATATTGACCTATAATTTTTAAATTGTACCACGTATTATATTACAGGGTAATAGTGTACCTTACCACAGGAAATAATTATAGGTCAATTAGGTGGTACACAGCATGACCCTAAAATTTACTATGTATGCCTATGCGAAATAGAGTGTCTGAGAAGCTTAAAATGAAGAAATAAGCGTTCTAAAATGCTTTAAAAATTCAAAGACATCTTTCAATGGTTAACTAACGCAAGGCGCGATTTTAGACCTTAATATGGAACCATAATATTTCAATTGGACCAGGTATTATATTACAGGGTAATAGTGTACCCTACAACAGGAAATAATTATAGGTCAATTAGGGGGTACACTATGTATGTTTTAAATAGTGCATTAAAACAAGAAAATACGAAGACACTTTTCTATGTTAACTAACGGCACGGTATCGGACCTTAATATTGACCTATAATTTTTAAATTGGACCACGTATTATATTACAGGGTTATAGTGTACCCTACCACAGGAAATAATTATAGGTCAATTAGGGGGTACACAGAGTGACCCTAAAGTTTACTATGTATGCCTATGCGAAATAAAGTGTTCTGAGAAGCTTAAAATGAGGAAATAAGCGTTCTGAAATGCTTTAAAAATTCAAAGACATTTTTCTATGTTAACTAACGGCACGGTATCGGACCTTAATATTGACCTATAATTTTTAAATTGGACCACGTATTATATTACAGGGAAATAGTGTACCCTACCACAGGAAATAATTATAGGTCATTTAGGGGGTACACAGCGTGACCCTAAATTTTACTATGTATGCCTATGCGAAATAGAGTGTTCTGAGATGCTTAAAATGAAGAAATAAGCGTTCAAAAATGCTTTAAAAATTCAAAGACATCTTTCAATGGTTAACTAACGCAAGGCGCAATATCAGACCTTAATATTGACCCATAATATTTAAATTGGACCAGGTATTATATTACAGGGTAATAGTGTACCTACCACAGGAAATAATTATAGGTCAATTATGGGGTACACTATGTATATTTTAAATAGTGCATTAAAACAAGGAAATACGAAGACACTTTTCTATGTTAACTAACGGCACGGTATCGGACCTTAATATTGACCTATAATTGTAAATTGGACCACGTATTATATTACAGGGTTATAGTGTACCCTACCACAGGAAATAATTATAGGTCAATTAGGGGTACGCAGAGTGACTCTAAAGTTTACTATGTATGCCTATGCGAAATAAAGTGTTCTGAGAAGCTTAAAATGAGGAAATAAGCGTTCTAAAATGCTTTAAAAATTCAAAGACATTTTTCTATGCTAACTAACGGCACGGTATCGGACCTTAATATTGACCTATAATTTTTAAATTGGACCACCTATTATATTACAGGGTAATAGTGTACCCTACCACAGGAAATAATTATAGGTCAATTAGGGGGTACACAGCGTGACCCTAAAGTTTACTATGTATGCCTATGCGAAATAAAGTGTTCTGAGAAGCTTAAAATGAAGAAATAAGCGTTCTAAAATGCTTTAAAAATTCAAAGACATCTTTCAATGGTTAACTAGCGCAAGGCGCAATATCAGACCTTAATATTGACCCATAATATTTAAATTGGACCAGGTATTATATTACTGGGTAATAGTGCACCCTACCACAGGAAATAATTATAGGTCAATTAGGGGGTACACTATGTATATTTTAAATAGTGCATTAAAACAAGGAAATACGAAGACACTTTTCTATGTTAACTAACGGCACGGTATCGGACCTTAATATTGACCTATAATTTTTAAATTGTACCACGTATTATATTACAGGGTAATAGTGTACCTTACCACAGGAAATAATTATAGGTCAATTAGGTGGTACACAGCATGACCCTAAAATTTACTATGTATGCCTATGCGAAATAGAGTGTTCTGAGAAGCTTAAAATGAAGAAATAAGCGTTCTAAAATGCTTTAAAAATTCAAAGACATCTTTCAATGGTTAACTAACGCAAGGCGCGATTTTAGACCTTAATATGGAACCATAATATTTCAATTGGACCAGGTATTATATTACAGGGTAATAGTGTACCCTACAACAGGAAATAATTATAGGTCAATTAGGGGGTACACTATGTATGTTTTAAATAGTGCATTAAAACAAGAAAATACGAAGACACTTTTCTATGTTAACTAACGGCACGGTATCGGACCTTAATATTGACCTATAATTTTTAAATTGGACCACGTATTATATTACAGGGTTATAGTGTACCCTACCACAGGAAATAATTATAGGTCAATTAGGGGGTACACAGAGTGACCCTAAAGTTTACTATGTATGCCTATGCGAAATAAAGTGTTCTGAGAAGCTTAAAATGAGGAAATAAGCGTTCTAAAATGCTTTAAAAATTCAAAGACATTTTTCTATGTTAACTAACGGCACGGTATCGGACCTTAATATTGACCTATAATTTTTAAATTGGACCACGTATTATATTACAGGGAAATAGTGTACCCTACCACAGGAAATAATTATAGGTCATTTAGGGGGTACACAGCGTGACCCTAAATTTTACTATGTATGCCTATGCGAAATAGAGTGTTCTGAGATGCTTAAAATGAAGAAATAAGCGTTCAAAAATGCTTTAAAAATTCAAAGACATCTTTCAATGGTTAACTAACGCAAGGCGCAATATCAGACCTTAATATTGACCCATAATATTTAAATTGGACCAGGTATTATATTACAGGGTAATAGTGTACCCTACCACAGGAAATAATTATAGGTCAATTATGGGGTACACTATGTATATTTTAAATAGTGCATTAAAACAAGGAAATACGAAGACACTTTTCTATGTTAACTAACGGCACGGTATCGGACCTTAATATTGACCTATAATTTGTAAATTGGACCACGTATTATATTACAGGGTTATAGTGTACCCTACCACAGGAAATAATTATAGGTCAATTAGGGGGTACGCAGAGTGACTCTAAAGTTTACTATGTATGCCTATGCGAAATAAAGTGTTCTGAGAAGCTTAAAATGAGGAAATAAGCGTTCTAAAATGCTTTAAAAATTCAAAGACATTTTTCTATGCTAACTAACGGCACGGTATCGGACCTTAATATTGACCTATAATTTTTAAATTGGACCACCTATTATATTACAGGGTAATAGTTTACAGGGTAATAGTGTACCCTACCACAGGAAATAATTATAGGTCAATTAGGGGTCCACAGCGTGACCCTAAAGTTTACTATGTATGCCTATGCGAAATAAAGTGTTCTGAGAAGCTTAAAATGAAGAAATAAGCGTTCTAAAATGCTTTAAAAATTCAAAGACATCTTTCAATGGTTAACTAACGCAAGGCGCAATATCAAACCTTAATATTGACCCATAATATTTATATTGAACAAGGTATTGTATTACAGGGTAATAGTGTACCCTACCACAGGAAATAATTATAGGTCAATTAGGGGGTACACTATTTATATTTTAAATAGTGCATTAAAACAAGGAAATACGAAGACACTTTTCTATGTTAACTAACGGCACGGTATCGGACCTTAATATTGACCTATAATTTATAAATTGGACCACGTATTATATTACAGGGTTATAGTGTACCCTATCACAGGAAATAATTATAGGTCAATTAGGGGGTACGCAGAGTGACCCTAAAGTTTACTATGTATGCCTATGCGAAATAAAGTGTTCTGAGAAGCTTAAAATGAGGAAATAAGCGTTCTAAAATGCTTTAAAAATTCAAAGACATTTTTCTATGCTAACTAACGGCACGGTATCGGACCTTAATATTGACCTATAATTTTTAAATTGGACCACCTATTATATTACAGGGTAATAGTGTACCCTACCACAGGAAATAATTATAGGTCAATTAGGGGGTACACAGCGTGACCCTAAAGTTTACTATGTATGCCTATGCGAAATAAAGTGTTCTGAGAAGCTTAAAATGAAGAAATAAGCGTTCTAAAATGCTTTAAAAATTCAAAGACATCTTTCAATGGTTAACAAACGCAAGGCGCAATATCAAACCTTAATATTGACCCATAATATTTAAATTGAACAAGGTATTGTATTACAGGGTAATAGTGTACCCTACCACAGGAAATAATTATAGGTCAATTAGGGGGTACACTATGTATATTTTAAATAGTGCATTAAAACAAGGAAATACGACGACATTTTTCAATGTTAACTAACAGCACGGTATCGGAACTTAATATTGACCTATAATTTTTACATTGGACCACGTATTATATTACAGGGTAATAGTGTACCCTACCACAGGAATTAATTATAGGTCATTTAGGGGGTACACAGCGTGACCCTAAATTTTACTATGTATGCCTATGCGAAATAGAGTGTTCTGAGATGCTTAAAATGAAGAAATAAGCGTTCAAAAATGCTTTAAAAATTCAAAGACATCTTTCAATGGTTAACTAACGCAAGGCGCAATATCAGACCTTAATATTGACCCATAATATTTAAATTGGACCAGGTATTATATTACAGGGTAATAGTGTACCCTTCCACAGGAAATAATTATAGGTCAATTAGGGGGTACACTATGTATATTTTAAATAGTGCAT